>NW_028227368.1:0-203000 GCF_978045245.1 Mus caroli | reverse complement strand
ACTGAAAAACCCGCATTACACGAAATGCACAGTGTAGTACATAGTATATGAGTGAGTTGCACTGAAAAACTTAGAATATAAAAACGCACAGTGTAGTACAGAGTATATGAGTGAGTTGCACTGAAAAACTTAGAATATAAGAAACGCACAGTGTAGTACATAGTATATGAGTGAGTTGCACTGAAAATTTAGAATATAAGAAACGTACAGTGTAGTACATAGTATATGAGTGAGTTGCACTGAAAAACTTAGAATATAAGAAACGCACAGTGTACTACATAGTATATGAGTGAGTTGCACTGAAAAACTTAGAATATAAGAAACGCACAGTGTAGTACATAGTATATGAGTGAGTTGCACTGAAAAACTTAGAATATAAGAAACGCACAGTGTAGTACATAGTATATGAGTGAGTTGCACTGAAAAACTTAGAATATAAGAAACGCACAGTGTAGTACATAGTATATGAGTGAGTTGCACTGAAAAACTTAGAATATAAGAAACGCACAGTGTAGTACATAGTATATGAGTGAGTTGCACTGAAAAATTTAGAATATAAGAAACGCACAGTGTAGTACATAGTATATGAGTGAGTTGCACTGAAAAACTTAGAATATAAGAAACGCACAGTGTACTACATAGTATATGAGTGAGTTGCACTGAAAACTTAGAATATAAGAAACGCACAGTGTAGTACATAGTATATGAGTGAGTTGCACTGAAAAACTTAGAATATAAGAAACGCACAGTGTAGTACATAGTATATGAGTGAGTTGCACTGAAAAACTTAGAATATAAGAAACGCACAGTGTAGTACATAGTATATGAGTGAGTTGCACTGAAAAACTTAGAATATAAGAAACGCACAGTGTAGTACATAGTATATGAGTGAGTTGCACTGAAAAACTTAGAATTTACTGAAAAACCCGCATTACACGAAATGCACAGTGTAGTACATAGTATATGAGTGAGTTGAACCGAAAAACTTAGAATTTACTGAAAACCCGCCATTACACGAAATGCACAGTGTAGTACATAGTATATGAGTGAGTTGCTCTGAAAAACTTAGAATATAAGAAACGCACAGTGTTGTACATAGTATATGAGTGAGTTGCACTGAAAAACTTAGAATATAAGAAACGCACAGTGTAGTACATAGTATATGAGTGAGTTGCACTGAAAAACTTAGAATATACTGAAAAACCCGCATTACACGAAATGCACAGTGTAGTACATAGTATATGAGTGAGTTGCACTGAAAAACGTAGAATATAAGAAACGCACAGTGTAGTATATAGTATATGAGTGAGTTTCACTGAAAAACTTAGAATTTACTGAAAACCCGCATTACACGAAATGCACAGTGTAGTACATAGTATATGAGTGAGTTGCACTGAAAAACTTAGAATATAAGAAACGCACAGTGTAGTACAGAGTATATGAGTGAGTTGCACTGAAAAACTTAGAATATAAGAAACACACAGTGTAGTACATAGTATAATGAGTGAGTTGCACTGAAAAACTTAGAATTTACTGAAAAACCCGCATTACACGAAATGCACAGTGTAGTACATAGTATATGAGTGAGTTGCACTGAAAAACTTAGAATATAAGAAACGCACAGTGTAGTACAGAGTATATGAGTGAGTTGCACTGAAAAACTTAGAATATAAGAAACGCACAGTGTAGTACATAGTATATGAGTGAGTTGCACTGAAAAATTTAGAATATAAGAAACGCACAGTGTAGTACATAGTATATGAGTGAGTTGCACTGAAAAACTTAGAATATAAGAAACGCACAGTGTACTACATAGTATATGAGTGAGTTGCACTGAAAAACTTAGAATTTACTGAAAAACCCACATTAGACGAAATGCACAGTGTAGTACATTGTATATGAGTGAGTGCACAGTGTAGTACATAGTATATGAGTGAGTTGAACTGAAAAACTTAGAATTTACTGAAAAACCAGCATTAGACGAAATGCACAGTGTAGTAAATAGTATATGAGTGAGTTGCAATGAAAAACTTAGAATTTACTGAAAAACCCGCATTAGACGAAATGCATTGTGTAGTACATTGTATATGAGTGAGTTGCACTGAAAAACTTAGAATTTACTGAAAAACCCGCATTAGACGAAATGCACAGTGTAGTACATAGTTTATGAGTGAGTTGCACTGAAAAACTTAGAATTTACTGAAAAACCCGCATTAGACGAAATGCACAGTGTAGTACATAGTATATGAGTGAGTTGCACTGAAAAACTTAGAATATAAGAAACGCACAGTATAGTACATAGTATATAAGTGAATTGCACTGAAAAACTTAGAATTTACTGAAAAACCCGGATTACACGAAATGCACATGTAGTACATAGTATATGAGTGAGTTGCACTGAAAAACTTAGAATTTACTGAAAAACCCGCATTACACGAAATGAACAGTGTAGTACATAGTATATGAGTGAGTTTCACTGACAAACTTAGAATATAAGAAACGCACAGTGTAGTACATAGTATATGAGTGAGTTGCACTGAAAAACTTAGAATATAAGAAACGCACAGTGTAGTACATAGTATATGAGTGAGTTGCACTGAAAAACTTAGAATATAAGAAACGCACAGTGTAGTACATAGTATATGAGTGAGTTGCACTGAAAACTTAGAATATAAGAAACGCACAGTGTAGTACATAGTATATGAGTGAGTTGCACTGAAAAACTTAGAATATAAGAAACGCACAGTGTAGTACATAGTATATGAGTGAGTTGCACTGAAAAACTTAGAATTTACTGAAAAAACCAGCATTACACGAAATGCACAGTTTAGTACATAGTATATGAGTGAGTTGCACTGAAAAACTTAGAATATAAGAAACGCACAGTGCAGTACATAGTATATGAGTGAGTTGCACTGAAAAACTTAGAATATAAGAAACGCACAGTGTAGTACATAGTATATAAGTGAGTTGTACTGAAAAACTTAGAATATAAGAAACGCACAGTGTAGTACATAATATATGAGTGAGTTGCACTGAAAAACTTAGAATATAAGAAACGCACAGTGTAGTACATAGTATATGAGTGAGTTGCACTAAAAACTTAGAATATAAGAAACGCACAGTGTAGTACATAGTATATGAGTGAGTTGCACTGAAAAACTTAGAATATTAGAAACGCACAGTGTAGTACATAGTATATGAGTGAGTTGCACTGAAAAACTTAGAATATAAGAAACGCACAGTGTAGTACATAGTATATGAGTGAGTTGCACTGAAAACTTAGAATATAAGAAACGCACAGTGTAGTACATAGTATATGAGTGAGTTGCACTGAAAAACTTAGAATATAAGAAACGCACAGTGTAGTACATAGTATATGAGTGAGTTGCACTGAAAAACTTAGAATATACTGAAAAACCCGCATTACACGAAATGCACAGTGTAGTACATAGTATATGAGTGAGTTGCACTGAAAAACTTAGAATATAAGAAACGCACAGTGTAGTATATAGTATATGAGTGAGTTTCACTGAAAAACTTAGAATTTACTGAAAAACCCGCATTACACGAAATGCACAGTGTAGTACATAGTATATGAGTGAGTTGCACTGAAAAACTTAGAATATAAGAAACGCACAGTGTAGTACATAGTATATGAGTGAGTTGCTCTGAAAAACTTAGAATATAAGAAACACACAGTGTAGTACATAGTATATGAGTGAGTTGCACTGAAAAACTTAGAATATAAGAAACGCACAGTGTAGTACATAGTATATGAGTGAGTTGCACTGAAAAACTTAGAATTTACTGAAAAACCCGCATTACACGAAATGCACAGTGTAGTACATAGTATATGAGTGAGTTGCACTGAAAAACTTAGAATATAAGAAACGCACAGTGTAGTACAGTGTATATGAGTTAGTTGCACTGAAAAACTTAGAATATAAGAAACGCACAGTGTAGTACATAGTATGAGTGAGTTGCACTGAAAAATTTAGAATATAAGAAACGCACAGTGTAGTACATAGTATATGAGTGAGTTGCACTGAAAAACTTAGAATATAAGAAACGCACAGTGTACTACATAGTATATGAGTGAGTTGCACTGAAAAACTTAGAATATAAGAAACGCACAGTGTAGTACATAGTATATGAGTGAGTTGCACTGAAAAACTTAGAATATAAGAAACGCACAGTGTAGTACATAGTATATGAGTGAGTTGCACTGAAAAACTTAGAATATAAGAAACGCACAGTGTAGTACATAGTATATGAGTGAGTTGCACTGAAAAACTTAGAATATAAGAAACGCACAGTGTAGTACATAGTATATGAGTGAGTTGCACTGAAAAACTTAGAATATAAGAAACGCACAGTGTAGTACCTAGTATATGAGTGAGTTGCACTGAAAACTTAGAATATAAGAAACGCACAGTGTAGTACATAGTATATGAGTGAGTTGCACTGAAAAACTTAGAATATAAGAAACGCACAGTGTAGTACATAATATATGAGTGAGTTGCACTGAAAAACTTAGAATATAAGAAATGCACAGTGTAGTACATAGTATATGAGTGAGTTGCACTGAAAAACTTAGAATATAAGAAACGCACAGTGTAGTACATAGTATATGAGTGAGTTGCACTGAAAAATTTAGAATATAAGAAACGCACAGTGTAGTACATAGTATATGAGTGAGTTGACCTGAAAAACTTACAATATAAGAAACGCACAGTGTAGTACATAGTATATGAGTGAGTTGCACTGAAAAACTTAGAATATAAGAAACGCACAGTGTAGTACATAGTATATGAGTGAGTTGCACTGAAAAACTTAGAATATAAGAAACACACAGTGTAGTACATAGTATATGAGTGAGTTGCACTGAAAAACTTAGAATATAAGAAACGCACAGTGTAGTACATAGTATATGAGTGAGTTGCACTGAAAAACTTAGAATATAAGAAACGCACAGTGTAGTACATAGTATATGAGTGAGTTGCACTGAAAATCTTACAATATAAGAAACGCACAGTGTAGTACATAGTATATGAGTGAGTTGCACTGAAAAACTTAGAATATAAGAAACGCACAGTTTAGTACATAGTATATGAGTGAGTTGCACTGAAAAACTTAGAATATAAGAAACGCACAGTGTAGTACATAGTATATGAGTGAGTTGCACTGAAAAACTTAGAATATAAGAAACGCACAGTGTAGTACATAGTATATGAGTGAGTTGCACTGAAAAACTTAGAATATAAGAAATGCACAGTGTAGTACATAGTATATGAGTGAGTTGCACTGAAAAACTTAGAATATAAGAAACGCACAGTGTAGTACATAGTATATGAGTGAGTTGCACTGAAAAACTTACAATATAAGAAACGCACAGTGTAGTACATAGTATATGAGTGAGTTGCACTGAAAAACTTAGAATATAAGAAACGCACAGTGTAGTACATAGTATATGAGTGAGTTGCACTGAAAAACTTACAATATAAGAAACGCACAGTGTAGTACATAGTATATGAGTGAGTTGCACTGAAAAACTTACAATATAAGAAACGCACAGTGTAGTACATAGTATATGAGTGAGTTGCACTGAAAAACTTAGAATATAAGAAACGCACAGTGTAGTACATAGTATATGAGTGAGTTGCACTGAAAAACTTAGAATATAAGAAACGCACAGTGTAGTACATAGTATATGAGTGAGTTGCACTGAAAACTTAGAATATAAGAAACGCACAGTGTAGTACATAGTATATGAGTGAGTTGCACTGAAAAACTTAGAATATAAGAAACGCACAGTGTAGTACATAGTATATGAGTGAGTTGCACTGAAAAACTTAGAATTTACTGAAAAACCAGCATTACACGAAATGCACAGTTTAGTACATAGTATATGAGTGAGTTGCACTGAAAAACTTAGAATATAAGAAACGCACAGTGCAGTACATATTTTATGAGTGAGTTGCACTGAAAAACTTAGAATATAAGAAACGCACAGTGTAGTACATAGTATATAAGTGAGTTGTACTGAAAAACTTAGAATATAAGAAACGCACAGTGTAGTACATAATATATGAGTGAGTTGCACTGAAAACTTAGAATATAAGAAACGCACAGTGTAGTACATAGTATATGAGTGAGTTACACTAAAAACTTAGAATATAAGAAACGCACAGTGTAGTACATAGTATATGAGTGAGTTGCACTGAAAAACTTAGAATATTAGAAACGCACAGTGTAGTACATAGTATATGAGTGAGTTGCACTGAAAACTTAGAATATAAGAAACGCACAGTGTAGTACATAGTATATGAGTGAGTTGCACTGAAAAACTTAGAATATAAGAAACGCACAGTGTAGTACATAGTATATGAGTGAGTTGCACTGAAAAACTTAGAATATACTGAAAACCCGCATTACACGAAATGCACAGTGTAGTACATAGTATATGAGTGAGTTGCACTGAAAAACTTAGAATATAAGAAACGCACAGTGTAGTACAGAGTATATGAGTGAGTTGCACTGAAAAACTTAGAATATAAGAAACGCACAGTGTAGTACATAGTATATGAGTGAGTTGCACTGAAAAATTTAGAATATAAGAAACGCACAGTGTAGTACATAGTATATGAGTGAGTTGCACTGAAAAACTTAGAATATAAGAAACGCACAGTGTACTACATAGTATATGAGTGAGTTGCACTGAAAAACTTAGAATATAAGAAACGCACAGTGTAGTACATAGTATATGAGTGAGTTGCACTGAAAAACTTAGAATATAAGAAACGCACAGTGTAGTACATAGTATATGAGTGAGTTGCACTGAAAAACTTAGAATATAAGAAACGCACAGTGTAGTACATAGTATATGAGTGAGTTGCACTGAAAAACTTAGAATATAAGAAACGCACAGTGTAGTACATAGTATATGAGTGAGTTGCACTGAAAAACTTAGAATTTACTGAAAAACCCGCATTACACGAAATGCACAGTGTAGTACATAGTATATGAGTGAGTTGAACTGAAAAACTTAGAATTTACTGAAAACCCGCATTACACGAAATGCACAGTGTAGTACATAGTATATGAGTGAGTTGCTCTGAAAAACTTAGAATATAAGAAACGCACAGTGTAGTACATAGTATATGAGTGAGTTGCACTGAAAAACTTAGAATATAAGAAACGCACAGTGTAGTACATAGTATATGAGTGAGTTGCACTGAAAAACTTACAATATAAGAAACGCACAGTGTAGTACATAGTATATGAGTGAGTTGCACTGAAAAACTTAGAATATAAGAAACGCACAGTGTAGTACATAGTATATGAGTGAGTTGCACTGAAAAACTTACAATATAAGAAACGCACAGTGTAGTACATAGTATATGAGTGAGTTGCACTGAAAAACTTACAATATAAGAAACGCACAATGTAGTACATAGTATATGAGTGAGTTGCACTGAAAAACTTAGAATATAAGAAACGCACAGTGTAGTACATAGTATATGAGTGAGTTGCACAGAAAAACTTAGAATATAAGAAACGCACAGTGTAGTACATAGTATATGAGTGAGTTGCACTGAAAACTTAGAATATAAGAAACGCACAGTGTAGTACATAGTATATGAGTGAGTTGCACTGAAAAACTTAGAATATAAGAAACGCACAGTGTAGTACATAGTATATGAGTGAGTTGCACTGAAAAACTTAGAATTTACTGAAAAACCAGCATTACACGAAATGCACAGTTTAGTACATAGTATATGAGTGAGTTGCACTGAAAAACTTAGAATATAAGAAACGCACAGTGCAGTACATAGTATATGAGTGAGTTGCACTGAAAAACTTAGAATATAAGAAACGCACAGTGTAGTACATAGTATATAAGTGAGTTGTACTGAAAAACTTAGAATATAAGAAACGCACAGTGTAGTACATAATATATGAGTGAGTTGCACTGAAAAACTTAGAATATAAGAAACGCACAGTGTAGTACATAGTATATGAGTGAGTTGCACTAAAAACTTAGAATATAAGAAACGCACAGTGTAGTACATAGTATATGAGTGAGTTGCACTGAAAAACTTAGAATATTAGAAACGCACAGTGTAGTACATAGTATATGAGTGAGTTGCACTGAAAAACTTAGAATATAAGAAACGCACAGTGTAGTACATAGTATATGAGTGAGTTGCACTGAAAACTTAGAATATAAGAAACGCACAGTGTAGTACATAGTATATGAGTGAGTTGCACTGAAAAACTTAGAATATAAGAAACGCACAGTGTAGTACATAGTATATGAGTGAGTTGCACTGAAAAACTTAGAATATACTGAAAAACCCGCATTACACGAAATGCACAGTGTAGTACATAGTATATGAGTGAGTTGCACTGAAAAACTTAGAATATAAGAAACGCACAGTGTAGTATATAGTATATGAGTGAGTTTCACTGAAAAACTTAGAATTTACTGAAAAACCCGCATTACACGAAATGCACAGTGTAGTACATAGTATATGAGTGAGTTGCACTGAAAAACTTAGAATATAAGAAACGCACAGTGTAGTACATAGTATATGAGTGAGTTGCTCTGAAAAACTTAGAATATAAGAAACACACAGTGTAGTACATAGTATATGAGTGAGTTGCACTGAAAAACTTAGAATATAAGAAACGCACAGTGTAGTACATAGTATATGAGTGAGTTGCACTGAAAAACTTAGAATTTACTGAAAAACCCGCATTACACGAAATGCACAGTGTAGTACATAGTATATGAGTGAGTTGCACTGAAAAACTTAGAATATAAAAACGCACAGTGTAGTACAGAGTATATGAGTGAGTTGCACTGAAAAACTTAGAATATAAGAAACGCACAGTGTAGTACATAGTATATGAGTGAGTTGCACTGAAAAATTTAGAATATAAGAAACGTACAGTGTAGTACATAGTATATGAGTGAGTTGCACTGAAAAACTTAGAATATAAGAAACGCACAGTGTACTACATAGTATATGAGTGAGTTGCACTGAAAAACTTAGAATATAAGAAACGCACAGTGTAGTACATAGTATATGAGTGAGTTGCACTGAAAAACTTAGAATATAAGAAACGCACAGTGTAGTACATAGTATATGAGTGAGTTGCACTGAAAAACTTAGAATATAAGAAACGCACAGTGTAGTACATAGTATATGAGTGAGTTGCACTGAAAAACTTAGAATATAAGAAACGCACAGTGTAGTACATAGTATATGAGTGAGTTGCACTGAAAAATTTAGAATATAAGAAACGCACAGTGTAGTACATAGTATATGAGTGAGTTGCACTGAAAAACTTAGAATATAAGAAACGCACAGTGTACTACATAGTATATGAGTGAGTTGCACTGAAAAACTTAGAATATAAGAAACGCACAGTGTAGTACATAGTATATGAGTGAGTTGCACTGAAAAACTTAGAATATAAGAAACGCACAGTGTAGTACATAGTATATGAGTGAGTTGCACTGAAAAACTTAGAATATAAGAAACGCACAGTGTAGTACATAGTATATGAGTGAGTTGCACTGAAAAACTTAGAATATAAGAAACGCACAGTGTAGTACATAGTATATGAGTGAGTTGCACTGAAAAACTTAGAATTTACTGAAAAACCCGCATTACACGAAATGCACAGTGTAGTACATAGTATATGAGTGAGTTGAACCGAAAAACTTAGAATTTACTGAAAACCCGCATTACACGAAATGCACAGTGTAGTACATAGTATATGAGTGAGTTGCTCTGAAAAACTTAGAATATAAGAAACGCACAGTGTAGTACATAGTATATGAGTGAGTTGCACTGAAAAACTTAGAATATAAGAAACGCACAGTGTAGTACATAGTATATGAGTGAGTTGCACTGAAAAACTTAGAATATACTGAAAAACCCGCATTACACGAAATGCACAGTGTAGTACATAGTATATGAGTGAGTTGCACTGAAAAACGTAGAATATAAGAAACGCACAGTGTAGTATATAGTATATGAGTGAGTTTCACTGAAAAACTTAGAATTTACTGAAAAACCCGCATTACACGAAATGCACAGTGTAGTACATAGTATATGAGTGAGTTGCACTGAAAAACTTAGAATATAAGAAACGCACAGTGTAGTACATAGTATATGAGTGAGTTGCTCTGAAAAACTTAGAATATAAGAAACACACAGTGTAGTACATAGTATATGAGTGAGTTGCACTGAAAAACTTAGAATATAAGAAACGCACAGTGTAGTACATAGTATATGAGTGAGTTGCACTGAAAAACTTAGAATTTACTGAAAAACCCGCATTACACGAAATGCACAGTGTAGTACATAGTATATGAGTGAGTTGCACTGAAAAACTTAGAATATAAGAAACGCACAGTGTAGTACAGAGTATATGAGTGAGTTGCACTGAAAAACTTAGAATATAAGAAACGCACAGTGTAGTACATAGTATATGAGTGAGTTGCACTGAAAAATTTAGAATATAAGAAACGCACAGTGTAGTACATAGTATATGAGTGAGTTGCACTGAAAAACTTAGAATATAAGAAACGCACAGTGTACTACATAGTATATGAGTGAGTTGCACTGAAAAACTTAGAATATAAGAAACGCACAGTGTAGTACATAGTATATGAGTGAGTTGCACTGAAAAACTTAGAATATAAGAAACGCACAGTGTAGTACATAGTATATGAGTGAGTTGCACTGAAAAACTTAGAATATAAGAAACGCACAGTGTAGTACATAGTATATGAGTGAGTTGCACTGAAAAACTTAGAATATAAGAAACGCACAGTGTAGTACATAGTATATGAGTGAGTTGCACTGAAAAACTTAGAATTTACTGAAAAACCCGCATTACACGAAATGCACAGTGTAGTACATAGTATATGAGTGAGTTGAACTGAAAAACTTAGAATTTACTGAAAACCCGCATTACACGAAATGCACAGTGTAGTACATAGTATATGAGTGAGTTGCTCTGAAAAACTTAGAATATAAGAAACGCACAGTGTAGTACATAGTATATGAGTGAGTTGCACTGAAAAACTTAGAATATAAGAAACGCACAGTGTAGTACATAGTATATGAGTGAGTTGCACTGAAAAACTTAGAATATAAGAAACGCACAGTGTAGTACATAGTATATGAGTGAGTTGCACTGAAAAACTTAGAATATAATAAATGCACAGTGTAGTACATAGTATATGAGTGAGTTGCACTGAAAAACTTAGAATATAAGAAACGCACAGTGTAGTACATAGTATATGAGTGAGTTGCACTGAAAAACTTAGAATTTAAGAAACGCACAGTGTAGTACATAGTATATGAGTGAGTTGCACTGAAAAACTTAGAATATAAGAAACGCATAGTGTAGTACATAGTATATGAGTGAGTTGCACTGTAAAACTTAGAATATAAGAAACGCACAGTGTAGTACCTAGTATATGAGTGAGTTGCACTGAAAACTTAGAATATAAGAAACGCACAGTGTAGTACATAGTATATGAGTGAGTTGCACTGAAAAACTTAGAATATAAGAAACGCACAGTGTAGTACATAGTATATGAGTGAGTTGCACTGAAAAACTTAGAATATAAGAAACGCACAGTGTAGTACATAGTATATGAGTGAGTTGCACTGAAAAACTTAGAATATAAGAAACGCACAGTGTAGTACATAGTATATGAGTGAGTTGCACTGAAAAACTTAGAATATAAGAAACGCACAGTGTAGTACATAGTATATGAGTGAGTTGCACTGAAAAACTTAGAATATAAGAAACGCACAGTGTAGTACATAGTATATGAGTGAGTTGCACTGAAAAACTTAGAATATAAGAAACGCACAGTGTAGTACATAGTATATGAGTGAGTTGCACTGAAAAACTTAGAATATAAGAAACGCACAGTGTAGTACATAGTATATGAGTGAGTTGCACTGAAAAACTTAGAATATAAGAAACGCACAGTGTAGTACATAGTATATGAGTGAGTTGCACTGAAAAACTTAGAATATAAGAAACGCACAGTGTAGTACATAGTATATGAGTGAGTTGCACTGAAAACTTAGAATATAAGAAACGCACAGTGTAGTACATAGTATATGAGTGAGTTGAACTGAAAAACTTAGAATATAAGAAACGCACAGTGTAGTACATAGTATATGAGTGAGTTGCACTGAAAAACTTAGAATATAAGAAACGCACAGTGTAGTACATAGTATATGAGTGAGTTGCACTGAAAAACTTAGAATATAAGAAACGCACAGTGTAGTACATACTATATGAGTGAGTTGCACTGAAAAATTTAGAATATAAGAAACGCACAGTGTAGTACATACTATATGAGTGAGTTGCACTGAAAAACTTTGAATATAAGAAACGCACAGTGTAGTACATAGTATATGAGTGAGTTGCACTGAAAAACTTAGAATATAAGAAACGCACAGTGTAGTACATAGTATATGAGTGAGTTGCACTGAAAAACTTAGAATATAAGAAACGCACAGTGTAGTACATAGTATATGAGTGAGTTGCACTGAAAAACTTAGAATAAAAGAAACGCACAGTGTAGTACATAGTATATGAGTGAGTTGCACTGAAAAACTTAGAATTTAAGTAACGCACAGTGTAGTACATAGTATATGAGTGAGTTGCACTGAAAAACTTAGAATATAAGAAACGCACAGTGTAGTACATAGTATATGAGTGAGTTGCACTGAAAAACTTAGAATATAAGAAACGCACAGTGTAGTACATAGTATATGAGTGAGTTGCACTGAAAAACTTAGAATTTACTGAAAAACCCGCATTACACGAAATGCACAGTGTAGTACATAATATATGAGTGAGTTGCACTGAAAAACTTAGAATATAAGAAACGCACAGTGTAGTACAGAGTATATGAGTGAGTTGCACTGAAAAACTTAGAATATAAGAAACAAACAGTGTAGTACATAGTATATGAGTGAGTTGCACTGAAAAATTTAGAATATAAGAAACGCACAGTGTAGTACATAGTATATGAGTGAGTTGCACTGAAAAACATAGAATATAAGAAACGCACAGTGTACTTCATAGTATATGAGTGAGTTGCACTGAAAAACTTAGAATATAAGAAACGCACAGTGTAGTACATAGTATATGAGTGAGTTGCACTGAAAAACTTAGAATATAAGAAACGCACAGTGTAGTACATAGTATATGAGTGAGTTGCACTGAAAAACTTAGAATATAAGAAACGCACAGTGTAGTACATAGTATATGAGTGAGTTGCACTGAAAAACTTAGAATATAAGAAACGCACAGTGTAGTACATAGTATATGAGTGAGTTGCACTGAAAAACTTAGAATATAAGAAACGCACAGTGTAGTACATAGTATATGAGTGAGTTGCACTGAAAACTTAGAATATAAGAAACGCACAGTGTAGTACATAGTATATGAGTGAGTTGCACTGAAAAACTTAGAATATAAGAAACGCACAGTGTAGTACATAGTATATGAGTGAGTTGCACTGAAAAACTTAGAATATAAGAAACGCACAGTGTAGTACATAGTATATGAGTGAGTTGCACTGAAAAACTTAGAATTTACTGAAAAACCCGCATTACACGAAATGCACAGTGTAGTACATAGTATATGAGTGAGTTGAACTGAAAAACTTAGAATTTACTGAAAACCCGCATTACACGAAATGCACAGTGTAGTACATAGTATATGAGTGAGTTGCTCTGAAAAACTTAGAATATAAGAAACGCACAGTGTAGTACATAGTATATGAGTGAGTTGCACTGAAAAACTTAGAATATAAGAAACGCACAGTGTAGTACATAGTATATGAGTGAGTTGCACTGAAAAACTTAGAATATAAGAAACGCACAGTGTAGTACATAGTATATGAGTGAGTTGCACTGAAAAACTTAGAATATAATAAATGCACAGTGTAGTACATAGTATATGAGTGAGTTGCACTGAAAAACTTAGAATATAAGAAACGCACAGTGTAGTACATAGTATATGAGTGAGTGGCACTGAAAAACTTAGAATTTAAGAAACGCACAGTGTAGTACATAGTATATGAGTGAGTTGCACTGAAAAACTTAGAATATAAGAAACGCATAGTGTAGTACATAGTATATGAGTGAGTTGCACTGTAAAACTTAGAATATAAGAAACGCACAGTGTAGTACCTAGAATATGAGTGAGTTGCACTGAAAACTTAGAATATAAGAAACGCACAGTGTAGTACATAGTATATGAGTGAGTTGCACTGAAAAACTTAGAATATAAGAAACGCACAGTGTAGTACATAGTATATGAGTGAGTTGCACTGAAAAACTTAGAATATAAGAAACGCACAGTGTAGTACATAGTATATGAGTGAGTTGCACTGAAAAACTTAGAATATAAGAAACGCACAGTGTAGTACATAGTATATGAGTGAGTTGCACTGAAAAACTTAGAATATAAGAAACGCACAGTGTAGTACATAGTATATGAGTGAGTTGCACTGAAAAACTTAGAATATAAGAAACGCACAGTGTAGTACATAGTATATGAGTGAGTTGCACTGAAAAACTTAGAATATAAGAAACGCACAGTGTAGTACATAGTATATGAGTGAGTTGCACTGAAAAACTTAGAATATAAGAAACGCACAGTGTAGTACATAGTATATGAGTGAGTTGCACTGAAAAACTTAGAATATAAGAAACGCACAGTGTAGTACATATTATATGAGTGAGTTGCACTGAAAAACTTAGAATTTACTGAAAAACCCGCATTACACGAAATGCACAGTGTAGTACATAGTATATGACTGAGTTGAACTGAAAAACTTAGAATTTACTGAAAACCCGCATTACACGAAATGCACAGTGTAGTACATAGTATATGAGTGAGTTGCTCTGAAAAACTTAGAATATAAGAAACGCACAGTGTAGTACATAGTATATGAGTGAGTTGCACTGAAAAACTTAGAATATAAGAAACGCACAGTGTAGTACATAGTATATGAGTGAGTTGCACTGAAAAACTTAGAATATAAGAAACGCACAGTGTAGTACATAGTATATGAGTGAGTTGCACTGAAAAACTTAGAATATAATAAATGCACAGTGTAGTACATAGTATATGAGTGAGTTGCACTGAAAAACTTAGAATATAAGAAACGCACAGTGTAGTACATAGTATATGAGTGAGTTGCACTGAAAAACTTAGAATTTAAGAAACGCACAGTGTAGTACATAGTATATGAGTGAGTTGCACTGAAAAACTTAGAATATAAGAAACGCATAGTGTAGTACATAGTATATGAGTGAGTTGCACTGTAAAACTTAGAATATAAGAAACGCACAGTGTAGTACCTAGTATATGAGTGAGTTGCACTGAAAACTTAGAATATAAGAAACGCACAGTGTAGTACATAGTATATGAGTGAGTTGCACTGAAAAACTTAGAATATAAGAAACGCACAGTGTAGTACATAGTATATGAGTGAGTTGCACTGAAAAACTTAGAATATAAGAAACGCACAGTGTAGTACATAGTATATGAGTGAGTTGCACTGAAAAACTTAGAATATAAGAAACGCACAGTGTAGTACATAGTATATGAGTGAGTTGCACTGAAAAACTTAGAATATAAGAAACGCACAGTGTAGTACATAGTATATGAGTGAGTTGCACTGAAAAACTTAGAATATAAGAAACGCACAGTGTAGTACATAGTATATGAGTGAGTTGCACTGAAAAACTTAGAATATAAGAAACGCACAGTGTAGTACATAGTATATGAGTGAGTTGCACTGAAAAACTTAGAATATAAGAAACGCACAGTGTAGTACATAGTATATGAGTGAGTTGCACTGAAAAACTTAGAATATAAGAAACGCACAGTGTAGTACATAGTATATGAGTGAGTTGCACTGAAAAACTTAGAATATAAGAAACGCACAGTGTAGTACATAGTATATGAGTGAGTTGCACTGAAAAACTTTGAATATAAGAAACGCACAGTGTAGTACATAGTATATGAGTGAGTTGCACTGAAAAACTTAGAATATAAGAAACGCACAGTGTAGTACATAGTATATGAGTGAGTTGCACTGAAAAACTTAGAATATAAGAAACGCACAGTGTAGTACATAGTATATGAGTGAGTTGCACTGAAAAACTTAGAATAAAAGAAACGCACAGTGTAGTACATAGTATATGAGTGAGTTGCACTGAAAAACTTAGAATTTAAGAAACGCACAGTGTAGTACATAGTATATGAGTGAGTTGCACTGAAAAACTTAGAATATAAGAAACGCACAGTGTAGTACATAATATATGAGTGAGTTGCACTGAAAAACTTAGAATATAAGAAACGCACAGTGTACTACATAGTATATGAGTGAGTTGCACTGAAAAACTTAGAATTTACTGAAAAACCCGCATTACACGAAATGCACAGTGTAGTACATAGTATATGAGTGAGTTGCACTGAAAAACTTAGAATATAAGAAACGCACAGTGTAGTACAGAGTATATGAGTGAGTTGCACTGAAAAACTTAGAATATAAGAAACGCACAGTGTAGTACATAGTATATGAGTGAGTTGCTCTGAAAAACTTAGAATATAAGAAACGCACAGTGTAGTACATAGTATATGAGTGAGTTGCACTGAAAAACTTAGAATATAAGAAACGCACAGTGTACTACATAGTATATGAGTGAGTTGCACTGAAAAACTTAGAATATAAGAAACGCACAGTGTAGTACATAGTATATGAGTGAGTTGCACTGAAAAACTTAGAATATAAGAAACGCACAGTGTAGTACATAGTGTATGAGTGAGTTGCACTGAAAAACTTAGAATATAAGAAACGCACAGTGTAGTACATAGTATATGAGTGAGTTGCACTGAAAAACTTAGAATATAAGAAACGCACAGTGTAGTACATAGTATATGAGTGAGTTGCACTGAAAACGTAGAATATAAGAAACGCACAGTGTAGTACAAAGTATATGAGTGAGTTGAACTGAAAAACTTAGAATATAAGAAACGCACAGTGTAGTACATAGTATATGAGTGAGTTGCACTGAAAAACTTAGAATATAAGAAACGCACAGTGTAGTACATAGTATATGAGTGAGTTGCACTGAAAAACTTAGAATATAAGAAACGCACAGTGTAGTACATAGTATATGAGTGAGTTGCACTGAAAAACTTAGAATATAAGAAACGCACAGTGTAGTACATAGTATATGAGTGAGTTGCACTGAAAAACTTAGAATATAAGAAACGCACAGTGTAGTACATAGTATATGAGTGAGTTGCACTGAAAAACTTAGAATATAAGAAACGCACAGTGTAGTACATAGTATATGAGTGAGTTGCACTGAAAAACTTAGAATTTACTGAAAAACCCGCATTACACGAAATGCACAGTGTAGTACATAGTATATGAGTGAGTTGAACTGAAAAACTTAGAATTTACTGAAAACCCGCATTACACGAAATGCACAGTGTAGTACATAGTATATGAGTGAGTTGCTCTGAAAAACTTAGAATATAAGAAACGCACAGTGTAGTACATAGTATATGAGTGAGTTGCACTGAAAAACTTAGAATATAAGAAACGCACAGTGTAGTACATAGTATATGAGTGAGTTGCACTGAAAAACTTAGAATATAAGAAACGCACAGTGTAGTACATAGTATATGATGAGTTGCACTGAAAAACTTAGAATATAATAAATGCACAGTGTAGTACATAGTATATGAGTGAGTTGCACTGAAAAACTTAGAATATAAGAAACGCACAGTGTAGTACATAGTATATGAGTGAGTTGCACTGAAAAACTTAGAATTTAAGAAACGCACAGTGTAGTACATAGTATATGAGTGAGTTGCACTGAAAAACTTAGAATATAAGAAACGCATAGTGTAGTACATAGTATATGAGTGAGTTGTACTGTAAAACTTAGAATATAAGAAACGCACAGTGTAGTACCTAGTATATGAGTGAGTTGCACTGAAAACTTAGAATATAAGAAACGCACAGTGTAGTACATAGTATATGAGTGAGTTGCACTGAAAAACTTAGATTATAAGAAACGCACAGTGTAGTACATAGTATATGAGTGAGTTGCACTGAAAAACTTAGAATATAAGAAACGCACAGTGTAGTACATAGTATATGAGTGAGTTGCACTGAAAAACTTAGAATTTACTGAAAAACCCGCATTACACGAAATGCACAGTGTAGTACATAGTATATGAGTGAGTTGCACTGAAAAACTTAGAATTTAAGAAACGCACAGTGTAGTACAGAGTATATGAGTGAGTTGCACTGAAAAACTTAGAATATAAGAAACGCACAGTGTAGTACATAGTATATGAGTGAGTTGCACTGAAAAACTTAGAATATAAGAAACGCACAGTGTAGTACATAGTATATGAGTGAGTTGCACTGAAAAACTTAGAATATAAGAAACGCACAGTGTAGTACATAGTATATGAGTGAGTTGCACTGAAAAACTTAGAATATAATAAATGCACAGTGTAGTACATAGTATATGAGTGAGTTGCACTGAAAAACTTAGAATATAAGAAACGCACAGTGTAGTACATAGTATATGAGTGAGTTGCACTGAAAAACTTAGAATTTAAGAAACGCACATTGTAGTACATAGTATATGAGTGAGTTGCACTGAAAAACTTAGAATATAAGAAACGCATAGTGTAGTACATAGTATATGAGTGAGTTGCACTGTAAAACTTAGAATATAAGAAACGCACAGTGTAGTACCTAGAATATGAGTGAGTTGCACTGAAAACTTAGAATATAAGAAACGCACAGTGTAGTACATAGTATATGAGTGAGTTGCACTGAAAAACTTAGAATATAAGAAACGCACAGTGTAGTACATAGTATATGAGTGAGTTGCACTGAAAAACTTAGAATATAAGAAACGCACAGTGTAGTACATAGTATATGAGTGAGTTGCACTGAAAAACTTAGAATATAAGAAACGCACAGTGTAGTACATAGTATATGAGTGAGTTGCACTGAAAAACTTAGAATATAAGAAACGCACAGTGTAGTACATAGTATATGAGTGAGTTGCACTGAAAAACTTAGAATATAAGAAACGCACAGTGTAGTACATAGTATATGAGTGAGTTGCACTGAAAAACTTAGAATATAAGAAACGCACAGTGTAGTACATAGTATATGAGTGAGTTGCACTGAAAAACTTAGAATATAAGAAACGCACAGTGTAGTACATAGTATATGAGTGAGTTGCACTGAAAAACTTAGAATATAAGAAACGCACAGTGTAGTACATAGTATATGAGTGAGTTGCACTGAAAAACTTAGAATATAAGAAACGCACAGTGTAGTACATAGTATATGAGTGAGTTGCACTGAAAAACTTAGAATATAAGAAACGCACAGTGTAGTACATAGTATATGAGTGAGTTGCACTGAAAAACTTAGAATATAAGAAACGCACAGTGTAGTACATAGTATATGAGTGAGTTGCACTGAAAAACTTAGAATATAAGAAACGCACAGTGTAGTACATAGTATATGAGTGAGTTGCACTGAAAAACTTAGAATATAAGAAACGCACAGTGTAGTACATAGTATATGAGTGAGTTGCACTGAAAAACTTAGAATTTACTGAAAAACCCGCATTACACGAAATGCACAGTGTAGTACATAGTATATGAGTGAGTTGAACTGAAAAACTTAGAATTTACTGAAAACCCGCATTACACGAAATGCACAGTGTAGTACATAGTATATGAGTGAGTTGCTCTGAAAAACTTAGAATATAAGAAACGCACAGTGTAGTACATAGTATATGAGTGAGTTGCACTGAAAAACTTAGAATATAAGAAACGCACAGTGTAGTACATAGTATATGAGTGAGTTGCACTGAAAAACTTAGAATATAAGAAACGCACAGTGTAGTACATAGTATATGAGTGAGTTGCACTGAAAAACTTAGAATATAATAAATGCACAGTGTAGTACATAGTATATGAGTGAGTTGCACTGAAAAACTTAGAATATAAGAAACGCACAGTGTAGTACATAGTATATGAGTGAGTTGCACTGAAAAACTTAGAATTTAAGAAACGCACAGTGTAGTACATAGTATATGAGTGAGTTGCACTGAAAAACTTAGAATATAAGAAACGCATAGTGTAGTACATAGTATATGAGTGAGTTGCACTGTAAAACTTAGAATATAAGAAACGCACAGTGTAGTACCTAGAATATGAGTGAGTTGCACTGAAAACTTAGAATATAAGAAACGCACAGTGTAGTACATAGTATATGAGTGAGTTGCACTGAAAAACTTAGAATATAAGAAACGCACAGTGTAGTACATAGTATATGAGTGAGTTGCACTGAAAAACTTAGAATATAAGAAACGCACAGTGTAGTACATAGTATATGAGTGAGTTGCACTGAAAAACTTAGAATATAAGAAACGCACAGTGTAGTACATAGTATATGAGTGAGTTGCACTGAAAAACTTAGAATATAAGAAACGCACAGTGTAGTACATAGTATATGAGTAAGTTGCACTGAAAACTTAGAATATAAGAAACGCACAGTGTAGTACATAGTATATGAGTGAGTTGAACTGAAAAACTTAGAATATAAGAAACGCACAGTGTAGTACATAGTATATGAGTGAGTTGCACTGAAAAACTTAGAATATAAGAAACGCACAGTGTAGTACATAGTATATGAGTGAGTTGCACTGAAAAACTTAGAATATAAGAAACGCACAGTGTAGTACATACTATATGAGTGAGTTGCACTGAAAAACTTTGAATATAAGAAACGCACAGTGTAGTACATACTATATGAGTGAGTTGCACTGAAAAACTTAGAATATAAGAAACGCACAGTGTAGTACATAGTATATGAGTGAGTTGCACTGAAAAACTTACAATAAAAGAAACGCACAGTGTAGTACATAGTATATGAGTGAGTTGCACTGAAAAACTTAGAATAAAAGAAACGCACAGTGTAGTACATAGTATATGAGTGAGTTGCACTGAAAAACTTAGAATTTAAGAAACGCACAGTGTAGTACATAGTATATGAGTGAGTTGCACTGAAAAACTTAGAATATAAGAAACGCACAGTGTAGTACATAGTATATGAGTGAGTTGCACTGAAAAACTTAGAATATAAGAAACGCACAGTGTAGTACATAGTATATGAGTGAGTTGCACTGAAAAACTTAGAATTTACTGAAAAACCCGCATTACACGAAATGCACAGTGTAGTACATAGTATATGAGTGAGTTGCACTGAAAAACTTAGAATTTAAGAAACGCACAGTGTAGTACAGAGTATATGAGTGAGTTGCACTGAAAAACTTAGAATATAAGAAACGCACAGTGTAGTACATAGTATATGAGTGAGTTGCACTGAAAAACTTAGAATATAAGAAACGCACAGTGTAGTACATAGTATATGAGTGAGTTGCACTGAAAAACTTAGAATATAAGAAACGCACAGTGTAGTACATAGTATATGAGTGAGTTGCACTGAAAAACTTAGAATATAATAAATGCACAGTGTAGTACATAGTATATGAGTGAGTTGCACTGAAAAACTTAGAATATAAGAAACGCACAGTGTAGTACATAGTATATGAGTGAGTTGCACTGAAAAACTTAGAATTTAAGAAACGCACATTGTAGTACATAGTATATGAGTGAGTTGCACTGAAAAACTTAGAATATAAGAAACGCATAGTGTAGTACATAGTATATGAGTGAGTTGCACTGTAAAACTTAGAATATAAGAAACGCACAGTGTAGTACCTAGAATATGAGTGAGTTGCACTGAAAACTTAGAATATAAGAAACGCACAGTGTAGTACATAGTATATGAGTGAGTTGCACTGAAAAACTTAGAATATAAGAAACGCACAGTGTAGTACATAGTATATGAGTGAGTTGCACTGAAAAACTTAGAATATAAGAAACGCACAGTGTAGTACATAGTATATGAGTGAGTTGCACTGAAAAACTTAGAATATAAGAAACGCACAGTGTAGTACATAGTATATGAGTGAGTTGCACTGAAAAACTTAGAATATAAGAAACGCACAGTGTAGTACATAGTATATGAGTGAGTTGCACTGAAAAACTTAGAATATAAGAAACGCACAGTGTAGTACATAGTATATGAGTGAGTTGCACTGAAAAACTTAGAATATAAGAAACGCACAGTGTAGTACATAGTATATGAGTGAGTTGCACTGAAAAACTTAGAATATAAGAAACGCACAGTGTAGTACATAGTATATGAGTGAGTTGCACTGAAAAACTTAGAATATAAGAAACGCACAGTGTAGTACATAGTATATGAGTGAGTTGCACTGAAAAACTTAGAATATAAGAAACGCACAGTGTAGTACATAGTATATGAGTGAGTTGCACTGAAAAACTTAGAATATAAGAAACGCACAGTGTAGTACATAGTATATGAGTGAGTTGCACTGAAAAACTTAGAATATAAGAAACGCACAGTGTAGTACATAGTATATGAGTGAGTTGCACTGAAAAACTTAGAATATAAGAAACGCACAGTGTAGTACATAGTATATGAGTGAGTTGCACTGAAAAACTTAGAATTTACTGAAAAACCCGCATTACACGAAATGCACAGTGTAGTACATAGTATATGAGTGAGTTGAACTGAAAAACTTAGAATTTACTGAAAACCCGCATTACACGAAATGCACAGTGTAGTACATAGTATATGAGTGAGTTGCTCTGAAAAACTTAGAATATAAGAAACGCACAGTGTAGTACATAGTATATGAGTGAGTTGCACTGAAAAACTTAGAATATAAGAAACGCACAGTGTAGTACATAGTATATGAGTGAGTTGCACTGAAAAACTTAGAATATAAGAAACGCACAGTGTAGTACATAGTATATGAGTGAGTTGCACTGAAAAACTTAGAATATAATAAATGCACAGTGTAGTACATAGTATATGAGTGAGTTGCACTGAAAAACTTAGAATATAAGAAACGCACAGTGTAGTACATAGTATATGAGTGAGTTGCACTGAAAAACTTAGAATTTAAGAAACGCACAGTGTAGTACATAGTATATGAGTGAGTTGCACTGAAAAACTTAGAATATAAGAAACGCATAGTGTAGTACATAGTATATGAGTGAGTTGCACTGTAAAACTTAGAATATAAGAAACGCACAGTGTAGTACCTAGAATATGAGTGAGTTGCACTGAAAACTTAGAATATAAGAAACGCACAGTGTAGTACATAGTATATGAGTGAGTTGCACTGAAAAACTTAGAATATAAGAAACGCACAGTGTAGTACATAGTATATGAGTGAGTTGCACTGAAAAACTTAGAATATAAGAAACGCACAGTGTAGTACATAGTATATGAGTGAGTTGCACTGAAAAACTTAGAATATAAGAAACGCACAGTGTAGTACATAGTATATGAGTGAGTTGCACTGAAAAACTTAGAATATAAGAAACGCACAGTGTAGTACATAGTATATGAGTGAGTTGCACTGAAAAACTTAGAATATAAGGAACGCACAGTGTAGTACATAGTATATGAGTGAGTTGCACTGAAAAACTTAGAATATAAGAAACGCACAGTGTAGTACATAGTATATGAGTGAGTTGCACTGAAAACTTAGAATATAAGAAACGCACAGTGTAGTACATAGTATATGAGTGAGTTGAACTGAAAAACTTAGATATAAGAAACGCAGAGTGTAGTACATAGTATATGAGTGAGTTGCACTGAAAAACTTAGAATATAAGAAACGCACAGTGTAGTACATAGTATATGAGTGAGTTGCACTGAAAAACTTAGAATATAAGAAACGCACAGTGTAGTACATACTATATGAGTGAGTTGCACTGAAAAATTTAGAATATAAGAAACGCACAGTGTAGTACATACTATATGAGTGAGTTGCACTGAAAAACTTTGAATATAAGAAACGCACAGTGTAGTACATAGTATATGAGTGAGTTGCACTGAAAAACTTAGAATATAAGAAACGCACAGTGTAGTACATAGTATATGAGTGAGTTGCACTGAAAAACTTAGAATATAAGAAACGCACAGTGTAGTACATAGTATATGAGTGAGTTGCACTGAAAAACTTAGAATAAAAGAAACGCACAGTGTAGTACATAGTATATGAGTGAGTTGCACTGAAAAACTTAGAATTTAAGTAACGCACAGTGTAGTACATAGTATATGAGTGAGTTGCACTGAAAAACTTAGAATATAAGAAACGCACAGTGTAGTACATAGTATATGAGTGAGTTGCACTGAAAAACTTAGAATATAAGAAACGCACAGTGTAGTACATAGTATATGAGTGAGTTGCACTGAAAAACTTAGAATATAAGAAACGCACAGTGTAGTACATAGTATATGAGTGAGTTGCACTGAAAAACTTAGAATATAAGAAACGCACAGTGTAGTACATAGTATATGAGTGAGTTGCACTGAAAAACTTAGAATATAAGAAACGCACAGTGTAGTACATAGTATATGAGTGAGTTGCACTGAAAAACTTAGAATATAAGAAACGCACAGTGTAGTACATAGTATATGAGTGAGTTGCACTGAAAAACTTAGAATATAAGAAACGCACAGTGTAGTACATAGTATATGAGTGAGTTGCACTGAAAAACTTAGAATTTACTGAAAAACCCGCATTACACGAAATGCACAGTGTAGTACATAGTATATGAGTGAGTTGAACTGAAAAACTTAGAATTTACTGAAAACCCGCATTACACGAAATGCACAGTGTAGTACATAGTATATGAGTGAGTTGCTCTGAAAAACTTAGAATATAAGAAACGCACAGTGTAGTACATAGTATATGAGTGAGTTGCACTGAAAAACTTAGAATATAAGAAACGCACAGTGTAGTACATAGTATATGAGTGAGTTGCACTGAAAAACTTAGAATATAAGAAACGCACAGTGTAGTACATAGTATATGAGTGAGTTGCACTGAAAAACTTAGAATATAATAAATGCACAGTGTAGTACATAGTATATGAGTGAGTTGCACTGAAAAACTTAGAATATAAGAAACGCACAGTGTAGTACATAGTATATGAGTGAGTTGCACTGAAAAACTTAGAATTTAAGAAACGCACAGTGTAGTACATAGTATATGAGTGAGTTGCACTGAAAAACTTAGAATATAAGAAACGCATAGTGTAGTACATAGTATATGAGTGAGTTGCACTGTAAAACTTAGAATATAAGAAACGCACAGTGTAGTACCTAGAATATGAGTGAGTTGCACTGAAAACTTAGAATATAAGAAACGCACAGTGTAGTACATAGTATATGAGTGAGTTGCACTGAAAAACTTAGAATATAAGAAACGCACAGTGTAGTACATAGTATATGAGTGAGTTGCACTGAAAAACTTAGAATATAAGAAACGCACAGTGTAGTACATAGTATATGAGTGAGTTGCACTGAAAAACTTAGAATATAAGAAACGCACAGTGTAGTACATAGTATATGAGTGAGTTGCACTGAAAAACTTAGAATATAAGAAACGCACAGTGTAGTACATAGTATATGAGTGAGTTGCACTGAAAACTTAGAATATAAGAAACGCACAGTGTAGTACATAGTATATGAGTGAGTTGAACTGAAAAACTTAGAATATAAGAAACGCACAGTGTAGTACATAGTATATGAGTGAGTTGCACTGAAAAACTTAGAATATAAGAAACGCACAGTGTAGTACATAGTATATGAGTGAGTTGCACTGAAAAACTTAGAATATAAGAAACGCACAGTGTAGTACATACTATATGAGTGAGTTGCACTGAAAAACTTTGAATATAAGAAACGCACAGTGTAGTACATACTATATGAGTGAGTTGCACTGAAAAACTTAGAATATAAGAAACGCACAGTGTAGTACATAGTATATGAGTGAGTTGCACTGAAAAACTTAGAATAAAAGAAACGCACAGTGTAGTACATAGTATATGAGTGAGTTGCACTGAAAAACTTAGAATAAAAGAAACGCACAGTGTAGTACATAGTATATGAGTGAGTTGCACTGAAAAACTTAGAATTTAAGAAACGCACAGTGTAGTACATAGTATATGAGTGAGTTGCACTGAAAAACTTAGAATATAAGAAACGCACAGTGTAGTACATAGTATATGAGTGAGTTGCACTGAAAAACTTAGAATATAAGAAACGCACAGTGTAGTACATAGTATATGAGTGAGTTGCACTGAAAAACTTAGAATTTACTGAAAAACCCGCATTACACGAAATGCACAGTGTAGTACATAGTATATGAGTGAGTTGCACTGAAAAACTTAGAATTTAAGAAACGCACAGTGTAGTACAGAGTATATGAGTGAGTTGCACTGAAAAACTTAGAATATAAGAAACGCACAGTGTAGTACATAGTATATGAGTGAGTTGCACTGAAAAACTTAGAATATAAGAAACGCACAGTGTAGTACATAGTATATGAGTGAGTTGCACTGAAAAACTTAGAATATAAGAAACGCACAGTGTAGTACATAGTATATGAGTGAGTTGCACTGAAAAACTTAGAATATAATAAATGCACAGTGTAGTACATAGTATATGAGTGAGTTGCACTGAAAAACTTAGAATATAAGAAACGCACAGTGTAGTACATAGTATATGAGTGAGTTGCACTGAAAAACTTAGAATTTAAGAAACGCACATTGTAGTACATAGTATATGAGTGAGTTGCACTGAAAAACTTAGAATATAAGAAACGCATAGTGTAGTACATAGTATATGAGTGAGTTGCACTGTAAAACTTAGAATATAAGAAACGCACAGTGTAGTACCTAGAATATGAGTGAGTTGCACTGAAAACTTAGAATATAAGAAACGCACAGTGTAGTACATAGTATATGAGTGAGTTGCACTGAAAAACTTAGAATATAAGAAACGCACAGTGTAGTACATAGTATATGAGTGAGTTGCACTGAAAAACTTAGAATATAAGAAACGCACAGTGTAGTACATAGTATATGAGTGAGTTGCACTGAAAAACTTAGAATATAAGAAACGCACAGTGTAGTACATAGTATATGAGTGAGTTGCACTGAAAAACTTAGAATATAAGAAACGCACAGTGTAGTACATAGTATATGAGTGAGTTGCACTGAAAAACTTAGAATATAAGAAACGCACAGTGTAGTACATAGTATATGAGTGAGTTGCACTGAAAAACTTAGAATATAAGAAACGCACAGTGTAGTACATAGTATATGAGTGAGTTGCACTGAAAAACTTAGAATATAAGAAACGCACAGTGTAGTACATAGTATATGAGTGAGTTGCACTGAAAAACTTAGAATATAAGAAACGCACAGTGTAGTACATAGTATATGAGTGAGTTGCACTGAAAAACTTAGAATATAAGAAACGCACAGTGTAGTACATAGTATATGAGTGAGTTGCACTGAAAAACTTAGAATATAAGAAACGCACAGTGTAGTACATAGTATATGAGTGAGTTGCACTGAAAAACTTAGAATATAAGAAACGCACAGTGTAGTACATAGTATATGAGTGAGTTGCACTGAAAAACTTAGAATATAAGAAACGCACAGTGTAGTACATAGTATATGAGTGAGTTGCACTGAAAAACTTAGAATATAAGAAACGCACAGTGTAGTACATAGTATATGAGTGAGTTGCACTGAAAAACTTAGAATTTACTGAAAAACCCGCATTACACGAAATGCACAGTGTAGTACATAGTATATGAGTGAGTTGAACTGAAAAACTTAGAATTTACTGAAAACCCGCATTACACGAAATGCACAGTGTAGTACATAGTATATGAGTGAGTTGCTCTGAAAAACTTAGAATATAAGAAACGCACAGTGTAGTACATAGTATATGAGTGAGTTGCACTGAAAAACTTAGAATATAAGAAACGCACAGTGTAGTACATAGTATATGAGTGAGTTGCACTGAAAAACTTAGAATATAAGAAACGCACAGTGTAGTACATAGTATATGAGTGAGTTGCACTGAAAAACTTAGAATATAATAAATGCACAGTGTAGTACATAGTATATGAGTGAGTTGCACTGAAAAACTTAGAATATAAGAAACGCACAGTGTAGTACATAGTATATGAGTGAGTTGCACTGAAAAACTTAGAATTTAAGAAACGCACAGTGTAGTACATAGTATATGAGTGAGTTGCACTGAAAAACTTAGAATATAAGAAACGCATAGTGTAGTACATAGTATATGAGTGAGTTGCACTGTAAAACTTAGAATATAAGAAACGCACAGTGTAGTACCTAGAATATGAGTGAGTTGCACTGAAAACTTAGAATATAAGAAACGCACAGTGTAGTACATAGTATATGAGTGAGTTGCACTGAAAAACTTAGAATATAAGAAACGCACAGTGTAGTACATAGTATATGAGTGAGTTGCACTGAAAAACTTAGAATATAAGAAACGCACAGTGTAGTACATAGTATATGAGTGAGTTGCACTGAAAAACTTAGAATATAAGAAACGCACAGTGTAGTACATAGTATATGAGTGAGTTGCACTGAAAAACTTAGAATATAAGAAACGCACAGTGTAGTACATAGTATATGAGTGAGTTGCACTGAAAAACTTAGAATATAAGGAACGCACAGTGTAGTACATAGTATATGAGTGAGTTGCACTGAAAAACTTAGAATATAAGAAACGCACAGTGTAGTACATAGTATATGAGTGAGTTGCACTGAAAACTTAGAATATAAGAAACGCACAGTGTAGTACATAGTATATGAGTGAGTTGAACTGAAAAACTTAGATATAAGAAACGCAGAGTGTAGTACATAGTATATGAGTGAGTTGCACTGAAAAACTTAGAATATAAGAAACGCACAGTGTAGTACATAGTATATGAGTGAGTTGCACTGAAAAACTTAGAATATAAGAAACGCACAGTGTAGTACATACTATATGAGTGAGTTGCACTGAAAAATTTAGAATATAAGAAACGCACAGTGTAGTACATACTATATGAGTGAGTTGCACTGAAAAACTTTGAATATAAGAAACGCACAGTGTAGTACATAGTATATGAGTGAGTTGCACTGAAAAACTTAGAATATAAGAAACGCACAGTGTAGTACATAGTATATGAGTGAGTTGCACTGAAAAACTTAGAATATAAGAAACGCACAGTGTAGTACATAGTATATGAGTGAGTTGCACTGAAAAACTTAGAATAAAAGAAACGCACAGTGTAGTACATAGTATATGAGTGAGTTGCACTGAAAAACTTAGAATTTAAGTAACGCACAGTGTAGTACATAGTATATGAGTGAGTTGCACTGAAAAACTTAGAATATAAGAAACGCACAGTGTAGTACATAGTATATGAGTGAGTTGCACTGAAAAACTTAGAATATAAGAAACGCACAGTGTAGTACATAGTATATGAGTGAGTTGCACTGAAAAACTTAGAATTTACTGAAAAACCCGCATTACACGAAATGCACAGTGTAGTACATAGTATATGAGTGAGTTGCACTGAAAAACTTAGAATATAAGAAACGCACAGTGTAGTACAGAGTATATGAGTGAGTTGCACTGAAAAACTTAGAATATAAGAAACAAACAGTGTAGTACATAGTATATGAGTGAGTTGCACTGAAAAACTTAGAATATAAGAAACGCACAGTGTAGTACATAGTATATGAGTGAGTTGCACTGAAAAACTTAGAATATAAGAAACGCACAGTGTAGTACATAGTATATGAGTGAGTTGCACTGAAAAACTTAGAATATAAGAAACGCACAGTGTAGTACATAGTATATGAGTGAGTTGCACTGAAAAACTTAGAATATAAGAAACGCACAGTGTAGTACATAGTATATGAGTGAGTTGCACTGAAAAACTTAGAATTTACTGAAAAACCCGCATTACACGAAATGCACAGTGTAGTACATAGTATATGAGTGAGTTGCACTGAAAAACTTAGAATATAAGAAACGCACAGTGTAGTACAGAGTATATGAGTGAGTTGCACTGAAAAACTTAGAATATAAGAAACAAACAGTGTAGTACATAGTATATGAGTGAGTTGCACTGAAAAACTTAGAATATAAGAAACGCACAGTGTAGTACATAGTATATGAGTGAGTTGCACTGAAAAACTTAGAATATAAGAAACGCACAGTGTAGTACATAGTATATGAGTGAGTAGCACTGAAAAACTTAGAATATAAGAAACGCACAGTGTAGTACATAGTATATGAGTGAGTTGCACTGAAAAACTTAGAATATAAGAAACGCACAGTGTAGTACATAGTATATGAGTGAGTTGCACTGAAAAACTTAGAATATAAGAAACGCACAGTGTAGTACATAGTATATGAGTGAGTTGCACTGAAAAACTTAGAATATAAGAAACGCACAGTGTAGTACATAGTATATGAGTGAGTTGCACTGAAAAACTTAGAATATAAGAAACGCACAGTGTAGTACATAGTATATGAGTGAGTTGCACTGAAAAACTTAGAATATAAGAAACGCACAGTGTAGTACATAGTATATGAGTGAGTTGCACTGAAAACTTAGAATATAAGAAACGCACAGTGTAGTACAAAGTATATGAGTGAGTTGAACTGAAAAACTTAGAATATAAGAAACGCACAGTGTAGTACATAGTATATGAGTGAGTTGCACTGAAAAACTTAGAATATAAGAAACGCACAGTGTAGTACATAGTATATGAGTGAGTTGCACTGAAAAACTTAGAATATAAGAAACGCACAGTTTAGTACATAGTATATGAGTGAGTTGCACTGAAAAACTTAGAATATAAGAAACGCACAGTGTAGTACATAGTATATGAGTGAGTTGCACTGAAAAACTTAGAATATAAGAAACGCACAGTGTAGTACATAGTATATGAGTGAGTTGCACTGAAAAACTTAGAATTTACTGAAAAACCCGCATTACACGAAATGCACAGTGTAGTACATAGTATATGAGTGAGTTGAACTGAAAAACTTAGAATTTACTGAAAACCCGCATTACACGAAATGCACAGTGTAGTACATAGTATATGAGTGAGTTGCTCTGAAAAACTTAGAATATAAGAAACGCACAGTGTAGTACATAGTATATGAGTGAGTTGCACTGAAAAACTTAGAATATAAGAAACGCACAGTGTAGTACATAGTATATGAGTGAGTTGCACTGAAAAACTTAGAATATAAGAAACGCACAGTGTAGTACATAGTATATGAGTGAGTTGCACTGAAAAACTTAGAATATAATAAATGCACAGTGTAGTACATAGTATATGAGTGAGTTGCACTGAAAAACTTAGAATATAAGAAACGCACAGTGTAGTACATAGTATATGAGTGAGTTGCACTGAAAAACTTAGAATTTAAGAAACGCACAGTGTAGTACATAGTATATGAGTGAGTTGCACTGAAAAACTTAGAATATAAGAAACGCATAGTGTAGTACATAGTATATGAGTGAGTTGCACTGTAAAACTTAGAATATAAGAAACGCACAGTGTAGTACCTAGAATATGAGTGAGTTGCACTGAAAAACTTAGAATATAAGAAACGCACAGTGTAGTACATAGTATATGAGTGAGTTGCACTGAAAAACTTAGAATATAAGAAACGCACAGTGTAGTACATAGTATATGAGTGAGTTGCACTGAAAAACTTAGAATATAAGAAACGCACAGTGTAGTACATAGTATATGAGTGAGTTGCACTGAAAAACTTAGAATATAAGAAACGCACAGTGTAGTACATAGTATATGAGTGAGTTGCACTGAAAAACTTAGAATATAAGAAACGCACAGTGTAGTACATAGTATATGAGTGAGTTGCACTGAAAACTTAGAATATAAGAAACGCACAGTGTAGTACAAAGTATATGAGTGAGTTGAACTGAAAAACTTAGAATATAAGAAACGCACAGTGTAGTACATAGTATATGAGTGAGTTGCACTGAAAAACTTAGAATATAAGAAACGCACAGTGTAGTACATAGTATATGAGTGAGTTGCACTGAAAAACTTAGAATATAAGAAACGCACAGTGTAGTACATAGTATATGAGTGAGTTGCACTGAAAAACTTAGAATATAAGAAACGAACAGTTTAGTACATAGTATATGAGTGAGTTGCACTGAAAAACTTAGAATATAAGAAACGCACAGTGTAGTACATAGTATATGAGTGAGTTGCACTGAAAAACTTAGAATATAAGAAACGCACAGTGTAGTACATAGTATATGAGTGAGTTGCACTGAAAAACTTAGAATTTACTGAAAAACCCGCATTACACGAAATGCACAGTGTAGTACATAGTATATGAGTGAGTTGAACTGAAAAACTTAGAATTTACTGAAAACCCGCATTACACGAAATGCACAGTGTAGTACATAGTATATGAGTGAGTTGCTCTGAAAAACTTAGAATATAAGAAACGCACAGTGTAGTACATAGTATATGAGTGAGTTGCACTGAAAAACTTAGAATATAAGAAACGCACAGTGTAGTACATAGTATATGAGTGAGTTGCACTGAAAAACTTAGAATATAAGAAACGCACAGTGTAGTACATAGTATATGAGTGAGTTGCACTGAAAAACTTAGAATTTAAGAAACGCACAGTGTAGTACATAGTATATGAGTGAGTTGCACTGAAAAACTTAGAATATAAGAAACGCACAGTGTAGTACATAGTATATGAGTGAGTTGCACTGAAAAACTTAGAATTTAAGAAACGCACAGTGTAGTACCTAGTATATGAGTGAGTTGCACTGAAAAACTTAGAATATAAGAAACGCACAGTGTAGTACATAGTATATGAGTGAGTTGCACTGAAAAACTTAGAATATAAGAAACGCACAGTGTAGTACCTAGAATATGAGTGAGTTGCACTGAAAAACTTAGAATATAAGAAACGCACAGTGTAGTACATAGTATATGAGTGAGTTGCACTGAAAAACTTAGAATATAAGAAACGCACAGTGTAGTACATAGTATATGAGTGAGTTGCACTGAAAAACTTAGAATATAAGAAACGCACAGTGTAGTACATAGTATATGAGTGAGTTGCACTGAAAAACTTAGAATATAAGAAACGCACAGTGTAGTACATAGTATATGAGTGAGTTGCACTGAAAAACTTAGAATATAAGAAACGCACAGTGTAGTACATAGTATATGAGTGAGTTGCACTGAAAAACTTAGAATATAAGAAACGCACAGTGTAGTACATAGTATATGAGTGAGTTGCACTGAAAAACTTAGAATATAAGAAACGCACAGTGTAGTACATAGTATATGAGTGAGTTGCACTGAAAAACTTAGAATATAAGAAACGCACAGTGTAGTACATAGTATATGAGTGAGTTGCACTGAAAAACTTTGAATATAAGAAACGCACAGTGTAGTACATAGTATATGAGTGAGTTGCACTGAAAAACTTAGAATATAAGAAACGCACAGTGTAGTACATAGTATATGAGTGAGTTGCACTGAAAAACTTAGAATATAAGAAACGCACAGTGTAGTACATAGTATATGAGTGAGTTGCACTGAAAAACTTAGAATAAAAGAAACGCACAGTGTAGTACATAGTATATGAGTGAGTTGCACTGAAAAACTTAGAATTTAAGAAACGCACAGTGTAGTACATAGTATATGAGTGAGTTGCACTGAAAAACTTAGAATATAAGAAACGCACAGTGTAGTACATAGTATATGAGTGAGTTGCACTGAAAAACTTAGAATATAAGAAACGCACAGTGTACTACATAGTATATGAGTGAGTTGCACTGAAAAACTTAGAATTTACTGAAAAACCCGCATTACACGAAATGCACAGTGTAGTACATAGTATATGAGTGAGTTGCACTGAAAAACTTAGAATATAAGAAACGCACAGTGTAGTACAGAGTATATGAGTGAGTTGCACTGAAAAACTTAGAATATAAGAAACGCACAGTGTAGTACATAGTATATGAGTGAGTTGCTCTGAAAAACTTAGAATATAAGAAACGCACAGTGTAGTACATAGTATATGAGTGAGTTGCACTGAAAAACTTAGAATATAAGAAACGCACAGTGTACTACATAGTATATGAGTGAGTTGCACTGAAAAACTTAGAATATAAGAAACGCACAGTGTAGTACATAGTATATGAGTGAGTTGCACTGAAAAACTTAGAATATAAGAAACGCACAGTGTAGTACATAGTGTATGAGTGAGTTGCACTGAAAAATTTAGAATATAAGAAACGCACAGTGTAGTACATAGTATATGAGTGAGTTGCACTGAAAAACTTAGAATATAAGAAACGCACAGTGTAGTACATAGTATATGAGTGAGTTGCACTGAAAACGTAGAATATAAGAAACGCACAGTGTAGTACAAAGTATATGAGTGAGTTGAACTGAAAAACTTAGAATATAAGAAACGCACAGTGTAGTACATAGTATATGAGTGAGTTGCACTGAAAAACTTAGAATATAAGAAACGCACAGTGTAGTACATAGTATATGAGTGACTTGCACTGAAAAACTTAGAATATAAGAAACGCACAGTGTAGTACATAGTATATGAGTGAGTTGCACTGAAAAACTTAGAATATAAGAAACGCACAGTGTAGTACATAGTATATGAGTGAGTTGCACTGAAAAACTTAGAATATAAGAAACGCACAGTGTAGTACATAGTATATGAGTGAGTTGCACTGAAAAACTTAGAATATAAGAAACGCACAGTGTAGTACATAGTATATGAGTGAGTTGCACTGAAAAACTTAGAATTTACTGAAAAACCCGCATTACACGAAATGCACAGTGTAGTACATAGTATATGAGTGAGTTGAACTGAAAAACTTAGAATTTACTGAAAACCCGCATTACACGAAATGCACAGTGTAGTACATAGTATATGAGTGAGTTGCTCTGAAAAACTTAGAATATAAGAAACGCACAGTGTAGTACATAGTATATGAGTGAGTTGCACTGAAAAACTTAGAATATAAGAAACGCACAGTGTAGTACATAGTATATGAGTGAGTTGCACTGAAAAACTTAGAATATAAGAAACGCACAGTGTAGTACATAGTATATGAGTGAGTTGCACTGAAAAACTTAGAATATAATAAATGCACAGTGTAGTACATAGTATATGAGTGAGTTGCACTGAAAAACTTAGAATTTAAGAAACGCACAGTGTAGTACATAGTATATGAGTGAGTTGCACTGAAAAACTTAGAATTTAAGAAACGCACAGTGTAGTACATAGTATATGAGTGAGTTGCACTGAAAAACTTAGAATATAAGAAACGCATAGTGTAGTACCTAGTATATGAGTGAGTTGCACTGTAAAACTTAGAATATAAGAAACGCACAGTGTAGTACCTAGTATATGAGTGAGTTGCACTGAAAACTTAGAATATAAGAAACGCACAGTGTAGTACATAGTATATGAGTGAGTTGCACTGAAAAACTTAGAATATAAGAAACGCACAGTGTAGTACATAGTATATGAGTGAGTTGCACTGAAAAACTTAGAATATAAGAAACGCACAGTGTAGTACATAGTATATGAGTGAGTTGCACTGAAAAACTTAGAATATAAGAAACGCACAGTGTAGTACATAGTATATGAGTGAGTTGCACTGAAAAACGTAGAATATAAGAAACGCACAGTGTAGTACATAGTATATGAGTGAGTTGCACTGAAAAACTTAGAATATAAGAAACGCACAGTGTAGTACATAGTATATGAGTGAGTTGCACTGAAAAACTTAGAATATAAGAAACGCACAGTGTAGTACATAGTATATGAGTGAGTTGCACTGAAAAACTTAGAATATAAGAAACGCACAGTGTAGTACATAGTATATGAGTGAGTTGCACTGAAAAACTTAGAATATAAGAAACGCACAGTGTAGTACATAGTATATGAGTGAGTTGCACTGAAAACTTAGAATATAAGAAACGCACAGTGTAGTACATAGTATATGAGTGAGTTGAACTGAAAAACTTAGAATATAAGAAACGCACAGTGTAGTACATAGTATATGAGTGAGTTGCACTGAAAAACTTAGAATATAAGAAACGCACAGTGTAGTACATAGTATATGAGTGAGTTGCACTGAAAAACTTAGAATATAAGAAACGCACAGTGTAGTACATACTATATGAGTGAGTTGCACTGAAAAACTTTGAATATAAGAAACGCACAGTGTAGTACATAGTATATGAGTGAGTTGCACTGAAAAACTTTGAATATAAGAAACGCACAGTGTAGTACATAGTATATGAGTGAGTTGCACTGAAAAACTTAGAATATAAGAAACGCACAGTGTAGTACATAGTATATGAGTGAGTTGCACTGAAAAACTTAGAATAAAAGAAACGCACAGTGTAGTACATAGTATATGAGTGAGTTGCACTGAAAAACTTAGAATAAAAGAAACGCACAGTGTAGTACATAGTATATGAGTGAGTTGCACTGAAAAACTTAGAATTTAAGAAACGCACAGTGTAGTACATAGTATATGAGTGAGTTGCACTGAAAAACTTAGAATATAAGAAACGCACAGTGTAGTACATAGTATATGAGTGAGTTGCACTGAAAAACTTAGAATATAAGAAACGCACAGTGTAGTACATAGTATATGAGTGAGTTGCACTGAAAAACTTAGAATTTACTGAAAAACCCGCATTACACGAAATGCACAGTGTAGTACATAGTATATGAGTGAGTTGCACTGAAAAACTTAGAATATAAGAAACGCACAGTGTAGTACAGAGTATATGAGTGAGTTGCACTGAAAAACTTAGAATATAAGAAACGCACAGTGTAGTACATAGTATATGAGTGAGTTGCACTGAAAAACTTAGAATATAAGAAACGCACAGTGTACTACATAGTATATGAGTGAGTTGCACTGAAAAACTTAGAATATAAGAAACGCACAGTGTAGTACATAGTATATGAGTGAGTTGCACTGAAAAACTTAGAATATAAGAAACGCACAGTGTAGTACATAGTATATGAGTGAGTTGCACTGAAAAACTTAGAATATAAGAAACGCACAGTGTAGTACATAGTATATGAGTGAGTTGCACTGAAAAACTTAGAATATAAGAAACGCACAGTGTAGTACATAGTATATGAGTGAGTTGCACTGAAAAACTTAGAATATAAGAAACGCACAGTGTAGTACATAGTATATGAGTGAGTTGCACTGAAAAACTTAGAATATAAGAAACGCACAGTGTAGTACATAGTATATGAGTGAGTTGCACTGAAAAACTTAGAATATAAGAAACGCACAGTGTAGTACATAGTATATGAGTGAGTTGCACTGAAAAACTTAGAATATAAGAAACGCACAGTGTAGTACATAGTATATGAGTGAGTTGCACTGAAAAACTTAGAATATAAGAAACGCACAGTGTAGTACATAGTATATGAGTGAGTTGCACTGAAAAACTTAGAATATAAGAAACGCACAGTGTAGTACATAGTATATGAGTGAGTTGCACTGAAAAACTTAGAATATAAGAAACGCACAGTGTAGTACATAGTATATGAGTGAGTTGCACTGAAAAACTTAGAATATAAGAAACGCACAGTGTAGTACATAGTATATGAGTGAGTTGCACTGAAAAACTTTGAATATAAGAAACGCACAGTGTAGTACATAGTATATGAGTGAGTTGCACTGAAAAACTTTGAATATAAGAAACGCACAGTGTAGTACATAGTATATGAGTGAGTTGCACTGAAAAACTTAGAATATAAGAAACGCACAGTGTAGTACATAGTATATGAGTGAGTTGCACTGAAAAACTTAGAATAAAAGAAACGCACAGTGTAGTACATAGTATATGAGTGAGTTGCACTGAAAAACTTAGAATAAAAGAAACGCACAGTGTAGTACATAGTATATGAGTGAGTTGCACTGAAAAACTTAGAATTTAAGAAACGCACAGTGTAGTACATAGTATATGAGTGAGTTGCACTGAAAAACTTAGAATATAAGAAACGCACAGTGTAGTACATAGTATATGAGTGAGTTGCACTGAAAAACTTAGAATATAAGAAACGCACAGTGTAGTACATAGTATATGAGTGAGTTGCACTGAAAAACTTAGAATTTACTGAAAAACCCGCATTACACGAAATGCACAGTGTAGTACATAGTATATGAGTGAGTTGCACTGAAAAACTTAGAATATAAGAAACGCACAGTGTAGTACAGAGTATATGAGTGAGTTGCACTGAAAAACTTAGAATATAAGAAACGCACAGTGTAGTACATAGTATATGAGTGAGTTGCACTGAAAAACTTTGAATATAAGAAACGCACAGTGTAGTACATAGTATATGAGTGAGTTGCACTGAAAAACTTTGAATATAAGAAACGCACAGTGTAGTACATAGTATATGAGTGAGTTGCACTGAAAAACTTAGAATATAAGAAACGCACAGTGTAGTACATAGTATATGAGTGAGTTGCACTGAAAAACTTAGAATAAAAGAAACGCACAGTGTAGTACATAGTATATGAGTGAGTTGCACTGAAAAACTTAGAATAAAAGAAACGCACAGTGTAGTACATAGTATATGAGTGAGTTGCACTGAAAAACTTAGAATTTAAGAAACGCACAGTGTAGTACATAGTATATGAGTGAGTTGCACTGAAAAACTTTGAATATAAGAAACGCACAGTGTAGTACATAGTATATGAGTGAGTTGCACTGAAAACTTAGAATATAAGAAACGCACAGTGTAGTATATAGTATATGAGTGAGTTGCACTGAAAAACTTAGAATTTACTGAAAAACCCGCATTACACGAAATGCACAGTGTAGTACATCGTATATGAGTGAGTTGCACTGAAAAACTTAGAATTTACTGAAAAACCCGCATTACACGAAATGCACAGTGTAGTACATAGTATATGAGTGAGTTGCAATGAAAAAATTAGAATATAAGAAACGCACAGTGTAGTATATAGTATATGAGTGAGTTGCACTGAAAAACTTAGAATTTACTGAAAAACCCGCATTACACGAAATGCACAGTGTAGTACATAGTATATGAGTGAGTTGCACTGAAAAACTTAGAATATAAGAAACGCACAGTGTAGTACATAGTATATGAGTGAGTTGCACTGAAAAACTTAAAATATAAGAAACGCACAGTGTAGTACATAGTATATGAGTGAGTTGCACTGAAAAACTTAGAATTTACTGAAAAACCCGCATTACACGAAATGCACAGTGTAGTACATAGTATATGAGTGAGTTGCACTGAAAAACTTAGAATATAAGAAACGCACAGTGTAGTACATAGTATATGAGTGAGTTGCACTGAAAAACTTAGAATATAAGAAACGCACAGTGTAGTACATAGTATATGAGTGAGTTGCACTGAAAAACTTAGAATATAAGAAACGCACAGTGTAGTACATAGTATATGAGTGAGTTGCACTGAAAAACTTAGAATATAAGAAACGCACAGTGTAGTACATAGTATATGAGTGAGTTGCACTGAAAACTTAGAATATAAGAAACGCACAGTGTAGTACAAAGTATATGAGTGAGTTGAACTGAAAAACTTAGAATATAAGAAACGCACAGTGTAGTACATAGTATATGAGTGAGTTGCACTGAAAAACTTAGAATATAAGAAACGCACAGTGTAGTACATAGTATATGAGTGAGTTGCACTGAAAAACTTTGAATATAAGAAACGCACAGTGTAGTACATAGTATATGAGTGAGTTGCACTGAAAAACTTAGAATATAAGAAACGCACAGTGTAGTACATAGTATATGAGTGAGTTGCACTGAAAAATTAGAATATAAGAAACGCACAGTGTAGTACATACTATATGAGTGAGTTGCACTGAAAACTTAGAATATAAGAAACGCACAGTGTAGTACATAGTATATGAGTGAGTTGCACTGAAAAACTTAGAATATAAGAAACGCACAGTGTAGTACATAATATATGAGTGAGTTGCACTGAAAAACTTAGAATATAAGAAACGCACAGTGTAGTACATAGTATATGAGTGAGTTGCACTGAAAAACTTTGAATATAAGAAACGCACAGTGTAGTACATAGTATATGAGTGAGTTGCACTGAAAAACTTAGAATATAAGAAACGCACAGTGTAGTACATAGTATATGAGATAGTTGCACTGAAAAACTTAGAATAAAAGAAACGCACAGTGTAGTACATAGTATATGAGTGAGTTGCACTGAAAAACTTAGAATAAAAGAAACGCACAGTGTAGTACATAGTATATGAGTGAGTTGCACTGAAAAACTTAGAATTTAAGAAACGCACAGTGTAGTACATAGTATATGAGTGAGTTGCACTGAAAAACTTAGAATATAAGAAACGCACAGTGTAGTACATAGTATATGAGTGAGTTGCACTGAAAAACTTAGAATATAAGAAACGCACAGTGTAGTACATAGTATATGAGTGAGTTGCACTGAAAAACTTAGAATTTACTGAAAAACCCGCATTACACGAAATGCACAGTGTAGTACATAGTATATGAGTGAGTTGCACTAAAAAACTTAGAATATAAGAAACGCACAGTGTAGTACAGAGTATATGAGTGAGTTGCACTGAAAAACTTAGAATATAAGAAACGCACAGTGTAGTACATAGTATATGAGTGAGTTGCACTGAAAAACTTAGAATATAAGAAACGCACAGTGTAGTACATAGTATATGAGTGAGTTGCACTGAAAAACTTAGAATATAAGAAACGCACAGTGTACTACATAGTATATGAGTGAGTTGCACTGAAAAACTTAGAATATAAGAAACGCACAGTGTAGTACATAGTATATGAGTGAGTTGCACTGAAAAACTTAGAATATAAGAAACGCACAGTGTAGTACATAGTATATGAGTGAGTTGCACTGAAAAACTTAGAATATAAGAAACGCACAGTGTAGTACATAGTATATGAGTGAGTTGCACTGAAAAACTTAGAATATAAGAAACGCACAGTGTAGTACATAGTATATGAGTGAGTTGCACTGAAAAACTTAGAATATAAGAAACGCACAGTGTAGTACATAGTATATGAGTGAGTTGCACTGAAAAACTTAAAATATAAGAAACGCACAGTGTAGTACATAGTATATGAGTGAGTTGCACTGAAAAACTTAGAATTTACTGAAAAACCCGCATTACACGAAATGCACAGTGTAGTACATAGTATATGAGTGAGTTGCACTGAAAAACTTAGAATATAAGAAACGCACAGTGTAGTACATAGTATATGAGTGAGTTGCACTGAAAAACTTAGAATATAAGAAACGCACAGTGTAGTACATAGTATATGAGTGAGTTGCACTGAAAAACTTAGAATATAAGAAACGCACAGTGTAGTACATAGTATATGAGTGAGTTGCACTGAAAAACTTAGAATATAAGAAACGCACAGTGTAGTACATAGTATATGAGTGAGTTGCACTGAAAACTTAGAATATAAGAAACGCACAGTGTAGTACAAAGTATATGAGTGAGTTGAACTGAAAAACTTAGAATATAAGAAACGCACAGTGTAGTACATAGTATATGAGTGAGTTGCACTGAAAAACTTAGAATATAAGAAACGCACAGTGTAGTACATAGTATATGAGTGAGTTGCACTGAAAAACTTTGAATATAAGAAACGCACAGTGTAGTACATAGTATATGAGTGAGTTGCACTGAAAAACTTAGAATATAAGAAACGCACAGTGTAGTACATAGTATATGAGTGAGTTGCACTGAAAAATTAGAATATAAGAAACGCACAGTGTAGTACATACTATATGAGTGAGTTGCACTGAAAACTTAGAATATAAGAAACGCACAGTGTAGTACATAGTATATGAGTGAGTTGCACTGAAAAACTTAGAATATAAGAAACGCACAGTGTAGTACATAATATATGAGTGAGTTGCACTGAAAAACTTAGAATATAAGAAACGCACAGTGTAGTACATAGTATATGAGTGAGTTGCACTGAAAAACTTTGAATATAAGAAACGCACAGTGTAGTACATAGTATATGAGTGAGTTGCACTGAAAAACTTAGAATATAAGAAACGCACAGTGTAGTACATAGTATATGAGTGAGTTGCACTGAAAAACTTAGAATAAAAGAAACGCACAGTGTAGTACATAGTATATGAGTGAGTTGCACTGAAAAACTTAGAATAAAAGAAACGCACAGTGTAGTACATAGTATATGAGTGAGTTGCACTGAAAAACTTAGAATTTAAGAAACGCACAGTGTAGTACATAGTATATGAGTGAGTTGCACTGAAAAACTTAGAATATAAGAAACGCACAGTGTAGTACATAGTATATGAGTGAGTTGCACTGAAAAACTTAGAATATAAGAAACGCACAGTGTAGTACATAGTATATGAGTGAGTTGCACTGAAAAACTTAGAATTTACTGAAAAACCCGCATTACACGAAATGCACAGTGTAGTACATAGTATATGAGTGAGTTGCACTAAAAAACTTAGAATATAAGAAACGCACAGTGTAGTACAGAGTATATGAGTGAGTTGCACTGAAAAACTTAGAATATAAGAAACGCACAGTGTAGTACATAGTATATGAGTGAGTTGCACTGAAAAACTTAGAATATAAGAAACGCACAGTGTAGTACATAGTATATGAGTGAGTTGCACTGAAAAACTTAGAATATAAGAAACGCACAGTGTACTACATAGTATATGAGTGAGTTGCACTGAAAAACTTAGAATATAAGAAACGCACAGTGTAGTACATAGTATATGAGTGAGTTGCACTGAAAAACTTAGAATATAAGAAACGCACAGTGTAGTACATAGTATATGAGTGAGTTGCACTGAAAAACTTAGAATATAAGAAACGCACAGTGTAGTACATAGTATATGAGTGAGTTGCACTGAAAAACTTAGAATATAAGAAACGCACAGTGTAGTACATAGTATATGAGTGAGTTGCACTGAAAAACTTAGAATATAAGAAACGCACAGTGTAGTACATAGTATATGAGTGAATTGCACTGAAAAACTTAGAATATAAGAAACGCACAGTGTAGTACATAGTATATGAGTGAGTTGCACTGAAAACTTAGAATATAAGAAACGCACAGTGTAGTACAAAGTATATGAGTGAGTTGAACTGAAAAACTTAGAATATAAGAAACGCACAGTGTAGTACATAGTATATGAGTGAGTTGCACTGAAAAACTTAGAATATAAGAAACACACAGTGTAGTACATAGTATATGAGTGAGTTGCACTGAAAAACTTAGAATATAAGAAACGCACAGTGTAGTACATAGTATATGAGTGAGTTGCACTGAAAAACTTAGAATTTACTGAAAATCCCGCATTACACGAAATGCACAGTGTAGTACATAGTATATGAGTGAGTTGCACTGAAAACTTAGAATATAAGAAACGCACAGTGTAGTATATAGTATATGAGTGAGTTGCACTGAAAAACTTAGAATTTACTGAAAAACCCGCATTACACGAAATGCACAGTGTAGTACATCGTATATGAGTGAGTTGCACTGAAAAACTTAGAATTTACTGAAAAACCCGCATTACACGAAATGCACAGTGTAGTACATAGTATATGAGTGAGTTGCACTGAAAAACTTAGAATATAAGAAACGCACAGTGTAGTATATAGTATATGAGTGAGTTGCACTGAAAAACTTAGAATTTACTGAAAAACCCGCATTACACGAAATGCACAGTGTAGTACATAGTATATGAGTGAGTTGCACTGAAAAACTTAGAATATAAGAAACGCACAGTGTAGTACATAGTATATGAGTGAGTTGCACTGAAAAACTTAAAATATAAGAAACGCACAGTGTAGTACATAGTATATGAGTGAGTTGCACTGAAAAACTTAGAATTTACTGAAAAACCCGCATTACACGAAATGCACAGTGTAGTACATAGTATATGAGTGAGTTGCACTGAAAAACTTAGAATATAAGAAACGCACAGTGTAGTACATAGTATATGAGTGAGTTGCACTGAAAAACTTAGAATATAAGAAACGCACAGTGTAGTACATAGTATATGAGTGAGTTGCACTGAAAAACTTAGAATATAAGAAACGCACAGTGTAGTACATAGTATATGAGTGAGTTGCACTGAAAAACTTAGAATATAAGAAACGCACAGTGTAGTACATAGTATATGAGTGAGTTGCACTGAAAACTTAGAATATAAGAAACGCACAGTGTAGTACAAAGTATATGAGTGAGTTGAACTGAAAAACTTAGAATATAAGAAACGCACAGTGTAGTACATAGTATATGAGTGAGTTGCACTGAAAAACTTAGAATATAAGAAACGCACAGTGTAGTACATAGTATATGAGTGAGTTGCACTGAAAAACTTTGAATATAAGAAACGCACAGTGTAGTACATAGTATATGAGTGAGTTGCACTGAAAAACTTAGAATATAAGAAACGCACAGTGTAGTACATAGTATATGAGTGAGTTGCACTGAAAAACTTAGAATATAAGAAACGCACAGTGTAGTACATAGTATATGAGTGAGTTGCACTGAAAACTTAGAATATAAGAAACGCACAGTGTAGTACATAGTATATGAATGAGTTGCACTGAAAAACTTAGAATATAAGAAACGCACAGTGTAGTACATAGTATATGAGTGAGTTGCACTGAAAAACTTAGAATATAAGAAACGCACAGTGTAGTACATAGTATATGAGTGAGTTGCACTGAAAAACTTAGAATTTACTGAAAATCCCGCATTACACGAAATGCACAGTGTAGTACATAGTATATGAGTGATTTGCACTGAAAACTTAGAATATAAGAAACGCACAGTGTAGTATATAGTATATGAGTGAGTTGCACTGAAAAACTTAGAATTTACTGAAAAACCCACATTACACGAAATGCACAGTGTAGTACATAGTATATGAGTGAGTTGCACTGAAAAACTTAGAATTTACTGAAAAACCCGCATTACACGAAATGCACAGTGTAGTACATAGTATATGAGTGAGTTGCACTGAAAAACTTAGAATATAAGAAACGCACAGTGTAGTATATAGTATATGAGTGAGTTGCACTGAAAAACTTAGAATTTACTGAAAAACCCGCATTACACGAAATGCACAGTGTAGTACATAGTATATGAGTGAGTTGCACTGAAAAACTTAGAATATAAGAAACGCACAGTGTAGTACATAGTATATGAGTGAGTTGCACTGAAAAACTTAGAATATAAGAAACGCACAGTGTAGTACATAGTATATGAGTGAGTTGCACTGAAAAACTTAGAATTTACTGAAAAACCCGCATTACACGAAATGCACAGTGTAGTACATAGTATATGAGTGAGTTGCACTGAAAAACTTAGAATATAAGGAACGCACAGTGTAGTACAGAGTATATGAGTGAGTTGCACTGAAAAACTTAGAATATAAGAAACGCACAGTGTAGTACATAGTATATGAGTGAGTTGCACTGAAAAACTTAGAATTTACTGAAAAACCCGCATTACACGAAATGCACAGTGTAGTACATAGTATATGAGTGAGTTGCACTGAAAAACTTAGAATATAAGAAACGCACAGTGTAGTACATAGTATATGAGTGAGTTGCACTGAAAAACTTAGAATTTACTGAAAAACCCGCATTACACGAAATGCACAGTGTAGTACATAGTATATGAGTGAGTTGCACTGAAAAACTTAGAATATAAGAAACGCAGAGTGTAGTACATAGTATATGAGTGAGTTTCACTGAAAAACTTAGAATATAAGAAACGCACAGTGTAGTACATAGTATATGAGTGAGTTGCACTGAAAAACTTAGAATATAAGAAACGCACAGTGTAGTACATAGTATATGAGTGAGTTGCACTGAAAAACTTAGAATTTAAGAAACGCACAGTGTAGTACATAGTATATGAGTGAGTTGCACTGAAAAACTTAGAATTTAAGAAACGCACAGTGTAGTACATAGTATATGAGTGAGTTGCACTGAAAAACTTAGAGTATAAGAAACGCACAGTGTAGTACATAGTATATGAGTGAGTTGCACTGAAAAACATAGAATATAAGAAACGCATAGTGTAGTACATAGTATATGAGTGAGTTGCACTGAAAAACCAGCATTACACGAAATGCACAGTGTAGTACATAGTATATGAGTGAGTTGCACTGAAAAACTTAGAATATAAGAAACGCACAGTGTAGTATATAGTATATGAGTGAGTTGCACTGAAAAACTTAGAATATAAGAAACGCACAGTGTAGTACATAGTATATGAGTGAGTTGCACTGAAAAACTTAGAATATAAGAAACGCACAGTGTAGTACATAGTATATGAGTGAGTTGCACTGAAAAACTTAGAATATAAGAAACGCACAGTGTAGTACATAGTATATGAGTGAGTTGCACTGAAAAACTTAGAATATAAGAAACGCACAGTGTAGTACCTAGTATATGAGTGAGTTGCACTGAAAACTTAGAATATAAGAAACGCACAGTGTAGTACATAGTATATGAGTGAGTTGCACTGAAAAACTTAGAATATAAGAAACGCACAGTGTAGTACATAATATATGAGTGAGTTGCACTGAAAAACTTAGAATATAAGAAACGCACAGTGTAGTACATAGTATATGAGTGAGTTGCACTGAAAAACTTAGAATATAAGAAACGCACAGTGTAGTACATAGTATATGAGTGAGTTGCACTGAAAAATTTAGAATATAAGAAACGCACAGTGTAGTACATAGTATATGAGTGAGTTGCACAAAAAAACTTACAATATAAGAAACGCACAGTGTAGTACATAGTATATGAGTGAGTTGCACTGAAAAACTTAGAATATAAGAAACGCACAGTGTAGTACATAGTATATGAGTGAGTTGCACTGAAAAACTTAGAATATAAGAAACGCACAGTGTAGTACATAGTATATGAGTGAGTTGCACTGAAAAACTTAGAATATAAGAAACGCACAGTGTAGTACATAGTATATGAGTGAGTTGCACTGAAAAACTTAGAATATAAGAAACGCACAGTGTAGTACATAGTATATGAGTGAGTTGCACTGAAAATCTTACAATATAAGAAACGCACAGTGTAGTACATAGTATATGAGTGAGTTGCACTGAAAAACTTAGAATATAAGAAACGCACAGTTTAGTACATAGTATATGAGTGAGTTGCACTGAAAAACTTAGAATATAAGAAACGCACAGTGTAGTACATAGTATATGAGTGAGTTGCACTGAAAAACTTAGAATATAAGAAACGCACAGTGTAGTACATAGTATATGAGTGAGTTGCACTGAAAAACTTAGAATATAAGAAACGCACAGTGTAGTACATAGTATATGAGTGAGTTGCACTGAAAAACTTAGAATATAAGAAACGCACAGTGTAGTACATAGTATATGAGTGAGTTGCACTGAAAAACTTACAATATAAGAAACGCACAGTGTAGTACATAGTATATGAGTGAGTTGCACTGAAAAACTTAGAATATAAGAAACGCACAGTGTAGTACATAGTATATGAGTGAGTTGCACTGAAAAACTTACAATATAAGAAACGCACAGTGTAGTACATAGTATATGAGTGAGTTGCACTGAAAAACTTAGAATATAAGAAACGAACAGTGTAGTACATAGTATATGAGTGAGTTGCACTGAAAAACTTAGAATATAAGAAACGCACAGTGTAGTACATAGTATATGAGTGAGTTGCACTGAAAACTTAGAATATAAGAAACGCACAGTGTAGTACATAGTATATGAGTGAGTTGCACTGAAAAACTTAGAATATAAGAAACGCACAGTGTAGTACATAGTATATGAGTGAGTTGCACTGAAAAACTTAGAATTTACTGATAAACCAGCATTACACGAAATGCACAGTTTAGTACATAGTATATGAGTGAGTTGCACTGAAAAACTTAGAATATAAGAAACGCACAGTGCAGTACATAGTATATGAGTGAGTTGCACTGAAAAACTTAGAATATAAGAAACGCACAGTGTAGTACATAGTATATAAGTGAGTTGTACTGAAAAACTTAGAATATAAGAAACGCACAGTGTAGTACATAATATATGAGTGAGTTGCACTGAAAAACTTAGAATATAAGAAACGCACAGTGTAGTACATAGTATATGAGTGAGTTGCACTAAAAACTTAGAATATAAGAAACGCACAGTGTAGTACATAGTATATGAGTGAGTTGCACTGAAAAACTTAGAATATTAGAAACGCACATTGTAGTACATAGTATATGAGTGAGTTGCACTGAAAAACTTAGAATATAAGAAACGCACAGTGTAGTACATAGTATATGAGTGAGTTGCACTGAAAACTTAGAATATAAGAAACGCACAGTGTAGTACATAGTATATGAGTGAGTTGCACTGAAAAACTTAGAATATAAGAAACGCACAGTGTAGTACATAGTATATGAGTGAGTTGCACTGAAAAACTTAGAATATACTGAAAAACCCGCATTACACGAAATGCACAGTGTAGTACATAGTATATGAGTGAGTTGCACTGAAAAACTTAGAATATAAAAAACGCACAGTGTAGTATATAGTATATGAGTGAGTTTCACTGAAAAACTTAGAATTTACTGAAAAACCCGCATTACACGAAATGCACAGTGTAGTACATAGTATATGAGTGAGTTGCACTGAAAAACTTAGAATATAAGAAACGCACAGTGTAGTACATAGTATATGAGTGAGTTGCTCTGAAAAACTTAGAATATAAGAAACACACAGTGTAGTACATAGTATATGAGTGAGTTGCACTGAAAAACTTAGAGTATAAGAAACGCACAGTGTAGTACATAGTATATGAGTGAGTTGCACTGAAAAACTTAGAATTTACTGAAAAACCCGCATTACACGAAATGCACAGTGTAGTACATAGTATATGAGTGAGTTGCACTGAAAAACTTAGAATATAAGAAACGCACAGTGTAGTACAGAGTATATGAGTGAGTTGCACTGAAAAACTTAGAATATAAGAAACGCACAGTGTAGTACATAGTATATGAGTGAGTTGCACTGAAAAATTTAGAATATAAGAAACGCACAGTGTAGTACATAGTATATGAGTGAGTTGCACTGAAAAACTTAGAATATAAGAAACGCACAGTGTACTACATAGTATATGAGTGAGTTGCACTGAAAAACTTAGAATATAAGAAACGCACAGTGTAGTAAATAGTATATGAGTGAGTTGCACTGAAAAACTTAGAATATAAGAAACGCACAGTGTAGTACATAGTATATGAGTGAGTTGCTCTGAAAAACTTAGAATATAAGAAACGCACAGTGTAGTACATAGTATATGAGTGAGTTGCACTGAAAAACTTAGAATATAAGAAACGCACAGTGTAGTACATAGTATATGAGTGAGTTGCACTGAAAAACTTAGAATTTACTGAAAAACCCGCATTACACGAAATGCACAGTGTAGTACATAGTATATGAGTGAGTTGAACTGAAAAACTTAGAATTTACTGAAAACCCGCATTACACGAAATGCACAGTGTAGTACATAGTATATGAGTGAGTTGCTCTGAAAAACTTAGAATATAAGAAACGCACAGTGTAGTACATAGTATATGAGTGAGTTGCACTGAAAAACTTAGAATATAAGAAACGCACAGTGTAGTACATAGTATATGAGTGAGTTGCACTGAAAAACTTAGAATATAAGAAACGCACAGTGTAGTACATAGTATATGAGTGAGTTGCACTGAAAAACTTAGAATATAATAAATGCACAGTGTAGTACATAGTATATGAGTGAGTTGCACTGAAAAACTTAGAATATAAGAAACGCACAGTGTAGTACATAGTATATGAGTGAGTTGCACTGAAAAACTTAGAATTTAAGAAACGCACAGTGTAGTACATAGTATATGAGTGAGTTGCACTGAAAAACTTAGAATATAAGAAACGCATAGTGTAGTACATAGTATATGAGTGAGTTGCACTGTAAAACTTAGAATATAAGAAACGCACAGTGTAGTACCTAGTATATGAGTGAGTTGCACTGAAAACTTAGAATATAAGAAACGCACAGTGTAGTACATAGTATATGAGTGAGTTGCACTGAAAAACTTAGAATATAAGAAAGGCACAGTGTAGTACATAGTATATGAGTGAGTTGCACTGAAAAACTTAGAATATAAGAAACGCACAGTGTAGTACATAGTATATGAGTGAGTTGCACTGAAAAACTTAGAATATAAGAAACGCACAGTGTAGTACATAGTATATGAGTGAGTTGCACTGAAAAACTTAGAATATAAGAAACGCACAGTGTAGTACATAGTATATGAGTGAGTTGCACTGAAAAACTTAGAATATAAGAAACGCACAGTGTAGTACATAGTATATGAGTGAGTTGCACTGAAAAACTTAGAATATAAGAAACGCACAGTGTAGTACATAGTATATGAGTGAGTTGCACTGAAAAACTTAGAATATAAGAAACGCACAGTGTAGTACATAGTATATGAGTGAGTTGCACTGAAAAACTTAGAATATAAGAAACGCACAGTGTAGTACATAGTATATGAGTGAGTTGCACTGAAAAACTTAGAATATAAGAAACGCACAGTGTAGTACATAGTATATGAGTGAGTTGCACTGAAAACTTAGAATATAAGAAACGCACAGTGTAGTACATAGTATATGAGTGAGTTGAACTGAAAAACTTAGAATATAAGAAACGCACAGTGTAGTACATAGTATATGAGTGAGTTGCACTGAAAAACTTAGAATATAAGAAACGCACAGTGTAGTACATAGTATATGAGTGAGTTGCACTGAAAAACTTAGAATATAAGAAACGCACAGTGTAGTACATACTATATGAGTGAGTTGCACTGAAAAACTTAGAATATAAGAAACGCACAGTGTAGTACATAGTATATGAGTGAGTTGCACTGAAAAACTTTGAATATAAGAAACGCACAGTGTAGTACATAGTATATGAGTGAGTTGCACTGAAAAACTTAGAATATAAGAAACGCACAGTGTAGTACATAGTATATGAGTGAGTTGCACTGAAAAACTTAGAATATAAGAAACGCACAGTGTAGTACATAGTATATGAGTGAGTTGCACTGAAAAACTTAGAATAAAAGAAACGCACAGTGTAGTACATAGTATATGAGTGAGTTGCACTGAAAAACTTAGAATATAAGAAACGCACAGTGTAGTACATAGTATATGAGTGAGTTGCACTGAAAAACTTAGAATATAAGAAACGCACAGTGTAGTACATAGTATATGAGTGAGTTGCACTGAAAAACTTAGAATTTACTGAAAAACCCGCATTACACGAAATGCACAGTGTAGTACATAGTATATGAGTGAGTTGCACTGAAAAACTTAGAATATAAGAAACGCACAGTGTAGTACAGAGTATATGAGTGAGTTGCACTGAAAAACTTAGAATATAAGAAACGCACAGTGTAGTACATAGTATATGAGTGAGTTGCACTGAAAAACTTAGAATATAAGAAACGCACAGTGTAGTACATAGTATATGAGTGAGTTGCACTGAAAAACTTAGATAATAAGAAACGCACAGTGTACTACATAGTATATGAGTGAGTTGCACTGAAAAACTTAGAATATAAGAAACGCACAGTGTAGTACATAGTATATGAGTGAGTTGCACTGAAAAACTTAGAATATAAGAAACGCACAGTGTAGTACATAGTATATGAGTGAGTTGCACTGAAAAACTTAGAATATAAGAAACGCACAGTGTAGTACATAGTATATGAGTGAGTTGCACTGAAAAACTTAGAATATAAGAAACGCACAGTGTAGTACATAGTATATGAGTGAGTTGCACTGAAAAACTTAGAATATAAGAAACGCACAGTGTAGTACATAGTATATGAGTGAGTTGCACTGAAAAACTTAGAATATAAGAAACGCACAGTGTAGTACATAGTATATGAGTGAGTTGCACTGAAAAACTTAGAATATAAGAAACGCACAGTGTAGTACATAGTATATGAGTGAGTTGCACTGAAAACTTAGAATATAAGAAACGCACAGTGTAGTACATAGTATATGAGTGAGTTGCACTGAAAAACTTAGAATATAAGAAACGCACAGTGTAGTACATAGTATATGAGTGAGTTGCACTGAAAAACTTAGAATATAAGAAACGCACAGTGTAGTACATAGTATATGAGTGAGTTGCACTGAAAAACTTAGAATTTACTGAAAATCCCGCATTACACGAAATGCACAGTGTAGTACATAGTATATGAGTGAGTTGCCCTGAAAACTTAGAATATAAGAAACGCACAGTGTAGTATATAGTATATGAGTGAGTTGCACTGAAAAACTTAGAATTTACTGAAAAACCCGCATTACACGAAATGCACAGTGTAGTACATAGTATATGAGTGAGTTGCACTGAAAAACTTAGAATTTACTGAAAAACCCGCATTACACGAAATGCACAGTGTAGTACATAGTATATGAGTGAGTTGCACTGAAAAACTTAGAATATAAGAAACGCACATTGTAGTATATAGTATATGAGTGAGTTGCACTGAAAAACTTAGAATTTATTGAAAAACCCGCATTACACGAAATGCACAGTGTAGTACATAGTATATGAGTGAGTTGAACTGAAAAACTTAGAATATAAGAAACGCACAGTGTAGTACATAGTATATGAGTGAGTTGCACTGAAAAACTTTGAATTTACTGAAAAACCTGCATTACACGAAATGCACAGTGTAGTACATAGTATATGAGTGAGTTGCACTGAAAAACTTAGAATATAAGAAACGCACAGTGTAGTACAGAGTATATGAGTGAGTTGCACTGAAAAACTTAGAATATAAGAAACGCACAGTGTAGTACATAGTATATGAGTGAGTTGCACTGAAAAACTTAGAATTTACTGAAAAACCCGCATTACACGAAATGCACAGTGTAGTACATAGTATATGAGTGAGTTGCACTGAAAAACTTAGAATATAAAAAAACGCACAGTGTAGTACATAGTATATGAGTGAGTTGCACTGAAAAACTTAGAATTTACTGAAAAACCCGCATTACACGAAATGCACAGTGTAGTACATAGTATATGAGTGAGTTGCACTGAAAAACTTAGAATATAAGAAACGCAGAGTGTAGTACATAGTATATGAGTGAGTTGCACTGAAAAACTTAGAATATAAGAAACGCACAGTGTAGTACATAGTATATGAGTGAGTTGCACTGAAAAACTTAGAATATAAGAAACGCACAGTGTAGTACATAGTATATGAGTGAGTTGCACTGAAAAACTTAGAATTTAAGAAACGCACAGTGTAGTACATAGTATATGAGTGAGTTGCACTGAAAAACTTAGAATTTAAGAAACGCACAGTGTAGTACATAGTATATGAGTGAGTTGCACTGAAAAACTTAGAGTATAAGAAACGCACAGTGTAGTACATAGTATATGAGTGAGTTGCACTGAAAAACATAGAATATAAGAAACGCACAGTGTAGTACATAGTATATGAGTGAGTTGCACTGAAAAACTTAGAATATAAGAAACGCACAGTGTAGTACATAGTATATGAGTGAGTTGCACTGAAAAACTTAGAATATAAGAAACGCACAGTGTAGTACATAGTATATGAGTGAGTTGCACTGAAAAACTTAGACTTTACTGAAAAACCCGCATTACACGAAATGCACAGTGTAGTACATACTATATGAGTGAGTTGCACTGAAAAACTTAGAATATAAGAAACGCACAGTGTAGTACATAGTATATGAGTGAGTTGCACTGAAAAACTTAGAATATAAGAAACGCACAGTGTAGTACATAGTATATGAATGAGTTGCACTGAAAAACTTAGAATTTACTGAAAAACCAGCATTACACGAAATGCACAGTGTAGTACATAGTATATGAGTGAGTTGCACTGAAAAACTTAGAATATAAGAAACGCACAGTGTAGTACATAGTATATGAGTGAGTTGCACTGAAAAACTTAGAATATAAGAAACGCACAGTGTAGTATATAGTATATGAGTGAGTTGCACTGAAAAACTTAGAATATAAGAAACGTACAGTGTAGTACATAGTATATGAGTGAGTTGCACTGAAAAACTTAGAATATAAGAAACGCACAGTGTAGTACATAGTATATGAGTGAGTTGCACTGAAAAACTTAGAATATAAGAAACGCAGTGTAGTACATAGTATATGAGTGAGTTGCACTGAAAAACTTAGAATATAAGAAACGCACAGTGTAGTACCTAGTATATGAGTGAGTTGCACTGAAAACTTAGAATATAAGAAACGCACAGTGTAGTACATAGTATATGAGTGAGTTGCACTGAAAAACTTAGAATATAAGAAACGCACAGTGTAGTACATAGTATATGAGTGAGTTGCACTGAAAAACTTAGAATATAAGAAACGCACAGTGTAGTACATAGTATATGAGTGAGTTGCACTGAAAAACTTAGAATATAAGAATCGCACAGTGTAGTACATAGTATATGAGTGAGTTGCACTGAAAAATTTAGAATATAAGAAACGCACAGTGTAGAACATAGTATATGAGTGAGTTGCACTTAAAAACTTACAATATAAGAAACGCCCAGTGTAGTACATAGTATATGAGTGAGTTGCACTGAAAAACTTAGAATATAAGAAACGCAGAGTGTAGTACATAGTATATGAGTGAGTTGCACTGAAAAACTTAGAATATAAGAAACACACAGTGTAGTACATAGTATATGAGTGAGTTGCACTGAAAAACTTAGAATATAAGAAACGCACAGTGTAGTACATAGTATATGAGTGAGTTGCACTGAAAAACTTAGAATATAAGAAACGCACAGTGTAGTATATAGTATATGAGTGAGTTGCACTGAAAATCTTACAATATAAGAAACGCACAGTGTAGTACATAGAATATGAGTGAGTTGCACTGAAAAACTTAGAATATAAGAAACGCACAGTTTAGTACATAGTATATGAGTGAGTTGCACTGAAAAACTTAGAATATAAGAAACGCACAGTGTAGTACATAGTATATGAATGAGTTGCACTGAAAAACTTAGAATTTACTGAAAAACCAGCATTACACGAAATGCACAGTGTAGTACCTAGTATATGAGTGAGTTGCACTGAAAACTTAGAATATAAGAAACGCACAGTGTAGTACATAGTATATGAGTGAGTTGCACTGAAAAACTTAGAATATAAGAAACGCACAGTGTAGTACATAGTATATGAGTGAGTTGCACTGAAAAACTTAGAATATAAGAAACGCACAGTGTAGTACATAGTATATGAGTGAGTTGCACTGAAAAACTTAGAATATAAGAATCGCACAGTGTAGTACATAGTATATGAGTGAGTTGCACTGAAAAATTTAGAATATAAGAAACGCACAGTGTAGAACATAGTATATGAGTGAGTTGCACTTAAAAACTTACAATATAAGAAACGCCCAGTGTAGTACATAGTATATGAGTGAGTTGCACTGAAAAACTTAGAATATAAGAAACGCAGAGTGTAGTACATAGTATATGAGTGAGTTGCACTGAAAAACTTAGAATATAAGAAACACACAGTGTAGTACATAGTATATGAGTGAGTTGCACTGAAAAACTTAGAATATAAGAAACGCACAGTGTAGTACATAGTATATGAGTGAGTTGCACTGAAAAACTTAGAATATAAGAAACGCACAGTGTAGTATATAGTATATGAGTGAGTTGCACTGAAAATCTTACAATATAAGAAACGCACAGTGTAGTACATAGAATATGAGTGAGTTGCACTGAAAAACTTAGAATATAAGAAACGCACAGTTTAGTACATAGTATATGAGTGTGTTGCACTGAAAAACTTAGAATATAAGAAACGCACAGTGTAGTACATAGTATATGAATGAGTTGCACTGAAAAACTTAGAATTTACTGAAAAACCAGCATTACACGAAATGCACAGTGTAGTACATAGTATATGAGTGAGTTGCACTGAAAAACTTAGAATATAAGAAACGCACAGTGTAGTACATAGTATATGAGTGAGTTGCACTGAAAAACTTAGAATATAAGAAACGCACAGTGTAGTACATAGTATATGAGTGAGTTGCACTGAAAACTTAGAATATAAGAAACGCACAGTGTAGTACATAGTATATGAGTGAGTTGCACTGAAAAACTTAGAATATAAGAAACGCACAGTGTAGTACATAGTATATGAGTGAGTTGCACTGAAAAACTTAGAATATAAGAAACGCACAGTGTAGTACATAGTACATGAGTGAGTTGCACTGAAAAACTTAGAATTTACTGAAAATCCCGCATTACACGAAATGCACAGTGTAGTACATAGTATATGAGTGAGTTGCCCTGAAAACTTAGAATATAAGAAACGCACAGTGTAGTATATAGTATATGAGTGAGTTGCACTGAAAAACTTAGAATTTACTGAAAAACCCGCATTACACGAAATGCACAGTGTAGTACATAGTATATGAGTGAGTTGCACTGAAAAACTTAGAATTTACTGAAAAACCCGCATTACACGAAATGCACAGTGTAGTACATAGTATATGAGTGAGTTGCACTGAAAAACTTAGAATATAAGAAACGCACAGTGTAGTATATAGTATATGAGTGAGTTGCACTGAAAAACTTAGAATTTATTGAAAAACCCGCATTACACGAAATGCACAGTGTAGTACATAGTATATGAGTGAGTTGAACTGAAAAACTTAGAATATAAGAAACGCACAGTGTAGTACATAGTATATGAGTGAGTTGCACTGAAAAACTTTGAATTTACTGAAAAACCTGCATTACACGAAATGCACAGTGTAGTACATAGTATATGAGTGAGTTGCACTGAAAAACTTAGAATATAAGAAACGCACAGTGTAGTACAGAGTATATGAGTGAGTTGCACTGAAAAACTTAGAATATAAGAAACGCACAGTGTAGTACATAGTATATGAGTGAGTTGCACTGAAAAACTTAGAATTTACTGAAAAACCCGCATTACACGAAATGCACAGTGTAGTACATAGTATATGAGTGAGTTGCACTGAAAAACTTAGAATATAAAAAAACGCACAGTGTAGTACATAGTATATGAGTGAGTTGCACTGAAAAACTTAGAATTTACTGAAAAACCCGCATTACACGAAATGCACAGTGTAGTACATAGTATATGAGTGAGTTGCACTGAAAAACTTAGAATATAAGAAACGCAGAGTGTAGTACATAGTATATGAGTGAGTTGCACTGAAAAACTTAGAATATAAGAAACGCACAGTGTAGTACATAGTATATGAGTGAGTTGCACTGAAAAACTTAGAATATAAGAAACGCACAGTGTAGTACATAGTATATGAGTGAGTTGCACTGAAAAACTTAGAATTTAAGAAACGCACAGTGTAGTACATAGTATATGAGTGAGTTGCACTGAAAAACTTAGAATTTAAGAAACGCACAGTGTAGTACATAGTATATGAGTGAGTTGCACTGAAAAACTTAGAGTATAAGAAACGCACAGTGTAGTACATAGTATATGAGTGAGTTGCACTGAAAAACATAGAATATAAGAAACGCACAGTGTAGTACATAGTATATGAGTGAGTTGCACTGAAAAACTTAGAATATAAGAAACGCACAGTGTAGTACATAGTATATGAGTGAGTTGCACTGAAAAACTTAGAATATAAGAAACGCACAGTGTAGTACATAGTATATGAGTGAGTTGCACTGAAAAACTTAGACTTTACTGAAAAACCCGCATTACACGAAATGCACAGTGTAGTACATACTATATGAGTGAGTTGCACTGAAAAACTTAGAATATAAGAAACGCACAGTGTAGTACATAGTATATGAGTGAGTTGCACTGAAAAACTTAGAATATAAGAAACGCACAGTGTAGTACATAGTATATGAATGAGTTGCACTGAAAAACTTAGAATTTACTGAAAAACCAGCATTACACGAAATGCACAGTGTAGTACATAGTATATGAGTGAGTTGCACTGAAAAACTTAGAATATAAGAAACGCACAGTGTAGTACATAGTATATGAGTGAGTTGCACTGAAAAACTTAGAATATAAGAAACGCACAGTGTAGTATATAGTATATGAGTGAGTTGCACTGAAAAACTTAGAATATAAGAAACGTACAGTGTAGTACATAGTATATGAGTGAGTTGCACTGAAAAACTTAGAATATAAGAAACGCACAGTGTAGTACATAGTATATGAGTGAGTTGCACTGAAAAACTTAGAATATAAGAAACGCAGTGTAGTACATAGTATATGAGTGAGTTGCACTGAAAAACTTAGAATATAAGAAACGCACAGTGTAGTACCTAGTATATGAGTGAGTTGCACTGAAAACTTAGAATATAAGAAACGCACAGTGTAGTACATAGTATATGAGTGAGTTGCACTGAAAAACTTAGAATATAAGAAACGCACAGTGTAGTACATAGTATATGAGTGAGTTGCACTGAAAAACTTAGAATATAAGAAACGCACAGTGTAGTACATAGTATATGAGTGAGTTGCACTGAAAAACTTAGAATATAAGAATCGCACAGTGTAGTACATAGTATATGAGTGAGTTGCACTGAAAAATTTAGAATATAAGAAACGCACAGTGTAGAACATAGTATATGAGTGAGTTGCACTTAAAAACTTACAATATAAGAAACGCCCAGTGTAGTACATAGTATATGAGTGAGTTGCACTGAAAAACTTAGAATATAAGAAACGCAGAGTGTAGTACATAGTATATGAGTGAGTTGCAGTGAAAAACTTAGAATATAAGAAACGCACAGTGTAGTACATAGTATATGAGTGAGTTGCACTGAAAAACTTAGAATATAAGAAACGCACAGTGTAGTACATAGTATATGAGTGAGTTGCACTGAAAAACTTAGAATATAAGAAACGCACAGTGTAGTACATAGTATATGAGTGAGTTGCACTGAAAATCTTACAATATAAGAAACGCACAGTGTAGTACATAGAATATGAGTGAGTTGCACTGAAAAACTTAGAATATAAGAAACGCACAGTTTAGTACATAGTATATGAGTGAGTTGCACTGAAAAACTTAGAATATAAGAAACGCACAGTGTAGTACATAGTATATGAATGAGTTGCACTGAAAAACTTAGAATTTACTGAAAAACCAGCATTACACGAAATGCACAGTGTAGTACATAGTATATGAGTGAGTTGCACTGAAAAACTTAGAATATAAGAAACGCACAGTGTAGTACATAGTATATGAGTGAGTTGCACTGAAAAACTTAGAATATAAGAAACGCACAGTGTAGTACATAGTATATGAGTGAGTTGCACTGAAAAACTTAGAATTTAAGAAACGCACAGTGTAGTACATAGTATATGAGTGAGTTGCACTGAAAAACTTAGAATTTAAGAAACGCACAGTGTAGTACATAGTATATGAGTGAGTTGCACTGAAAAACTTAGAGTATAAGAAACGCACAGTGTAGTACATAGTATATGAGTGAGTTGCACTGAAAAACATAGAATATAAGAAACGCACAGTGTAGTACATAGTATATGAGTGAGTTGCACTGAAAAACTTAGAATATAAGAAACGCACAGTGTAGTACATAGTATATGAGTGAGTTGCACTGAAAAACTTAGAATATAAGAAACGCACAGTGTAGTACATAGTATATGAGTGAGTTGCACTGAAAAACTTAGACTTTACTGAAAAACCCGCATTACACGAAATGCACAGTGTAGTACATACTATATGAGTGAGTTGCACTGAAAAACTTAGAATATAAGAAACGCACAGTGTAGTACATAGTATATGAGTGAGTTGCACTGAAAAACTTAGAATATAAGAAACGCACAGTGTAGTACATAGTATATGAATGAGTTGCACTGAAAAACTTAGAATTTACTGAAAAACCAGCATTACACGAAATGCACAGTGTAGTACATAGTATATGAGTGAGTTGCACTGAAAAACTTAGAATATAAGAAACGCACAGTGTAGTACATAGTATATGAGTGAGTTGCACTGAAAAACTTAGAATATAAGAAACGCACAGTGTAGTATATAGTATATGAGTGAGTTGCACTGAAAAACTTAGAATATAAGAAACGTACAGTGTAGTACATAGTATATGAGTGAGTTGCACTGAAAAACTTAGAATATAAGAAACGCACAGTGTAGTACATAGTATATGAGTGAGTTGCACTGAAAAACTTAGAATATAAGAAACGCAGTGTAGTACATAGTATATGAGTGAGTTGCACTGAAAAACTTAGAATATAAGAAACGCACAGTGTAGTACCTAGTATATGAGTGAGTTGCACTGAAAACTTAGAATATAAGAAACGCACAGTGTAGTACATAGTATATGAGTGAGTTGCACTGAAAAACTTAGAATATAAGAAACGCACAGTGTAGTACATAGTATATGAGTGAGTTGCACTGAAAAACTTAGAATATAAGAAACGCACAGTGTAGTACATAGTATATGAGTGAGTTGCACTGAAAAACTTAGAATATAAGAATCGCACAGTGTAGTACATAGTATATGAGTGAGTTGCACTGAAAAATTTAGAATATAAGAAACGCACAGTGTAGAACATAGTATATGAGTGAGTTGCACTTAAAAACTTACAATATAAGAAACGCCCAGTGTAGTACATAGTATATGAGTGAGTTGCACTGAAAAACTTAGAATATAAGAAACGCAGAGTGTAGTACATAGTATATGAGTGAGTTGCACTGAAAAACTTAGAATATAAGAAACACACAGTGTAGTACATAGTATATGAGTGAGTTGCACTGAAAAACTTAGAATATAAGAAACGCACAGTGTAGTACATAGTATATGAGTGAGTTGCACTGAAAAACTTAGAATATAAGAAACGCACAGTGTAGTACATAGTATATGAGTGAGTTGCACTGAAAATCTTACAATATAAGAAACGCACAGTGTAGTACATAGAATATGAGTGAGTTGCACTGAAAAACTTAGAATATAAGAAACGCACAGTTTAGTACATAGTATATGAGTGAGTTGCACTGAAAAACTTAGAATATAAGAAACGCACAGTGTAGTACATAGTATATGAATGAGTTGCACTGAAAAACTTAGAATTTACTGAAAAACCAGCATTACACGAAATGCACAGTGTAGTACATAGTATATGAGTGAGTTGCACTGAAAAACTTAGAATATAAGAAACGCACAGTGTAGTACATAGTATATGAGTGAGTTGCACTGAAAAACTTAGAATATAAGAAACGCACAGTGTAGTATATAGTATATGAGTGAGTTGCACTGAAAAACTTAGGATATAAGAAACGTACAGTGTAGTACATAGTATATGAGTGAGTTGCACTGAAAAACTTAGAATATAAGAAACGCACAGTGTAGTACATAGTATATGAGTGAGTTGCACTGAAAAACTTAGAATATAAGAAACGCAGTGTAGTACATAGTATATGAGTGAGTTGCACTGAAAAACTTAGAATATAAGAAACGCACAGTGTAGTACATAGTATATGAGTGAGTTGCACTGAAAAACTTAGAATATAAGAAACGCACAGTGTAGTACATAGTATATGAGTGAGTTGCACTGAAAAACTTAGAATATAAGAAACGCACAGTGTAGTACATAGTATATGAGTGAGTTGCACTGAAAACTTAGAATATAAGAAACGCACAGTGTAGTACATAGTATATGAGTGAGTTGCACTGAAAAACTTAGAATATAAGAAACGCACAGTGTAGTACATAGTATATGAGTGAGTTGCACTGAAAAACTTAGAATTTACTGAAAAACCAGCATTACACGAAATGCACAGTTTAGTACATAGTATATGAGTGAGTTGCACTGAAAAACTTAGAATATAAGAAACGCACAGTGCAGTACATAGTATATGAGTGAGTTGCACTGAAAAACTTAGAATATAAGAAACGCACAGTGTAGTACATAGTATATAAGTGAGTTGTACTGAAAAACTTAGAATATAAGAAACGCACAGTGTAGTACATAATATATGAGTGAGTTGCACTGAAAAACTTAGAATATAAGAAACGCACAGTGTAGTACATAGTATATGAGTGAGTTGCACTAAAAACTTAGAATATAAGAAACGCACAGTGTAGTACGTAGTATATGAGTGAGTTGCACTGAAAAACTTAGAATATTAGAAACGCACAGTGTAGTACATAGTATATGAGTGAGTTGCACTGAAAAACTTAGAATATAAGAAACGCACAGTGTAGTACATAGTATATGAGTGAGTTGCACTGAAAACTTAGAATATAAGAAACGCACAGTGTAGTACATAGTATATGAGTGAGTTGCACTGAAAAACTTAGAATATAAGAAACGCACAGTGTAGTACATAGTATATGAGTGAGTTGCACTGAAAAACTTAGAATATACTGAAAAACCCGCATTACACGAAATGCACAGTGTAGTACATAGTATATGAGTGAGTTGCACTGAAAAACTTAGAATATAAGAAACGCACAGTGTAGTATATAGTATATGAGTGAGTTTCACTGAAAAACTTAGAATTTACTGAAAAACCCGCATTACACGAAATGCACAGTGTAGTACATAGTATATGAGTGAGTTGCACTGAAAAACTTAGAATATAAGAAACGCACAGTGTAGTACATAGTATATGAGTGAGTTGCTCTGAAAAACTTAGAATATAAGAAACACACAGTGTAGTACATAGTATATGAGTGAGTTGCACTGAAAATCTTACAATATAAGAAACGCACAGTGTAGTACATAGAATATGAGTGAGTTGCACTGAAAAACTTAGAATATAAGAAACGCACAGTTTAGTACATAGTATATGAGTGAGTTGCACTGAAAAACTTAGAATATAAGAAACGCACAGTGTAGTACATAGTATATGAATGAGTTGCACTGAAAAACTTAGAATTTACTGAAAAACCAGCATTACACGAAATGCACAGTGTAGTACATAGTATATGAGTGAGTTGCACTGAAAAACTTAGAATATAAGAAACGCACAGTGTAGTACATAGTATATGAGTGAGTTGCACTGAAAAACTTAGAATATAAGAAACGCACAGTGTAGTACATAGTATATGAGTGAGTTGCACTGAAAAACTTAGAATTTAAGAAACGCACAGTGTAGTACATAGTATATGAGTGAGTTGCACTGAAAAACTTAGAATTTAAGAAACGCACAGTGTAGTACATAGTATATGAGTGAGTTGCACTGAAAAACTTAGAGTATAAGAAACGCACAGTGTAGTACATAGTATATGAGTGAGTTGCACTGAAAAACATAGAATATAAGAAACGCACAGTGTAGTACATAGTATATGAGTGAGTTGCACTGAAAAACTTAGAATATAAGAAACGCACAGTGTAGTACATAGTATATGAGTGAGTTGCACTGAAAAACTTAGAATATAAGAAACGCACAGTGTAGTACATAGTATATGAGTGAGTTGCACTGAAAAACTTAGACTTTACTGAAAAACCCGCATTACACGAAATGCACAGTGTAGTACATACTATATGAGTGAGTTGCACTGAAAAACTTAGAATATAAGAAACGCACAGTGTAGTACATAGTATATGAGTGAGTTGCACTGAAAAACTTAGAATATAAGAAACGCACAGTGTAGTACATAGTATATGAATGAGTTGCACTGAAAAACTTAGAATTTACTGAAAAACCAGCATTACACGAAATGCACAGTGTAGTACATAGTATATGAGTGAGTTGCACTGAAAAACTTAGAATATAAGAAACGCACAGTGTAGTACATAGTATATGAGTGAGTTGCACTGAAAAACTTAGAATATAAGAAACGCACAGTGTAGTATATAGTATATGAGTGAGTTGCACTGAAAAACTTAGAATATAAGAAACGTACAGTGTAGTACATAGTATATGAGTGAGTTGCACTGAAAAACTTAGAATATAAGAAACGCACAGTGTAGTACATAGTATATGAGTGAGTTGCACTGAAAAACTTAGAATATAAGAAACGCAGTGTAGTACATAGTATATGAGTGAGTTGCACTGAAAAACTTAGAATATAAGAAACGCACAGTGTAGTACCTAGTATATGAGTGAGTTGCACTGAAAACTTAGAATATAAGAAACGCACAGTGTAGTACATAGTATATGAGTGAGTTGCACTGAAAAACTTAGAATATAAGAAACGCACAGTGTAGTACATAGTATATGAGTGAGTTGCACTGAAAAACTTAGAATATAAGAAACGCACAGTGTAGTACATAGTATATGAGTGAGTTGCACTGAAAAACTTAGAATATAAGAATCGCACAGTGTAGTACATAGTATATGAGTGAGTTGCACTGAAAAATTTAGAATATAAGAAACGCACAGTGTAGAACATAGTATATGAGTGAGTTGCACTTAAAAACTTACAATATAAGAAACGCCCAGTGTAGTACATAGTATATGAGTGAGTTGCACTGAAAAACTTAGAATATAAGAAACGCAGAGTGTAGTACATAGTATATGAGTGAGTTGCACTGAAAAACTTAGAATATAAGAAACACACAGTGTAGTACATAGTATATGAGTGAGTTGCACTGAAAAACTTAGAATATAAGAAACGCACAGTGTAGTACATAGTATATGAGTGAGTTGCACTGAAAAACTTAGAATATAAGAAACGCACAGTGTAGTACATAGTATATGAGTGAGTTGCACTGAAAATCTTACAATATAAGAAACGCACAGTGTAGTACATAGAATATGAGTGAGTTGCACTGAAAAACTTAGAATATAAGAAACGCACAGTGTAGTACATAGTATATGAGTGAGTTGCACTGAAAAACTTAGAATATAAGAAACGCACAGTGTAGTATATAGTATATGAATGAGTTGCACTGAAAAACTTAGAATTTACTGAAAAACCAGCATTACACGAAATGCACAGTGTAGTACATAGTATATGAGTGAGTTGCACTGAAAAACTTAGAATATAAGAAACGCACAGTGTAGTACATAGTATATGAGTGAGTTGCACTGAAAAACTTAGAATATAAGAAACGCACAGTGTAGTACATAGTATATGAGTGAGTTGCACTGAAAAACTTAGAATTTAAGAAACGCACAGTGTAGTACATAGTATATGAGTGAGTTGCACTGAAAAACTTAGAATTTAAGAAACGCACAGTGTAGTACATAGTATATGAGTGAGTTGCACTGAAAAACTTAGAGTATAAGAAACGCACAGTGTAGTACATAGTATATGAGTGAGTTGCACTGAAAAACATAGAATATAAGAAACGCACAGTGTAGTACATAGTATATGAGTGAGTTGCACTGAAAAACTTAGAATATAAGAAACGCACAGTGTAGTACATAGTATATGAGTGAGTTGCACTGAAAAACTTAGAATATAAGAAACGCACAGTGTAGTACATAGTATATGAGTGAGTTGCACTGAAAAACTTAGACTTTACTGAAAAACCCGCATTACACGAAATGCACAGTGTAGTACATACTATATGAGTGAGTTGCACTGAAAAACTTAGAATATAAGAAACGCACAGTGTAGTACATAGTATATGAGTGAGTTGCACTGAAAAACTTAGAATATAAGAAACGCACAGTGTAGTACATAGTATATGAATGAGTTGCACTGAAAAACTTAGAATTTACTGAAAAACCAGCATTACACGAAATGCACAGTGTAGTACATAGTATATGAGTGAGTTGCACTGAAAAACTTAGAATATAAGAAACGCACAGTGTAGTACATAGTATATGAGTGAGTTGCACTGAAAAACTTAGAATATAAGAAACGCACAGTGTAGTATATAGTATATGAGTGAGTTGCACTGAAAAACTTAGAATATAAGAAACGTACAGTGTAGTACATAGTATATGAGTGAGTTGCACTGAAAAACTTAGAATATAAGAAACGCACAGTGTAGTACATAGTATATGAGTGAGTTGCACTGAAAAACTTAGAATATAAGAAACGCAGTGTAGTACATAGTATATGAGTGAGTTGCACTGAAAAACTTAGAATATAAGAAACGCACAGTGTAGTACCTAGTATATGAGTGAGTTGCACTGAAAACTTAGAATATAAGAAACGCACAGTGTAGTACATAGTATATGAGTGAGTTGCACTGAAAAACTTAGAATATAAGAAACGCACAGTGTAGTACATAGTATATGAGTGAGTTGCACTGAAAAACTTAGAATATAAGAAACGCACAGTGTAGTACATAGTATATGAGTGAGTTGCACTGAAAAACTTAGAATATAAGAATCGCACAGTGTAGTACATAGTATATGAGTGAGTTGCACTGAAAAATTTAGAATATAAGAAACGCACAGTGTAGAACATAGTATATGAGTGAGTTGCACTTAAAAACTTACAATATAAGAAACGCCCAGTGTAGTACATAGTATATGAGTGAGTTGCACTGAAAAACTTAGAATATAAGAAACGCAGAGTGTAGTACATAGTATATGAGTGAGTTGCACTGAAAAACTTAGAATATAAGAAACACACAGTGTAGTACATAGTATATGAGTGAGTTGCACTGAAAAACTTAGAATATAAGAAACGCACAGTGTAGTACATAGTATATGAGTGAGTTGCACTGAAAAACTTAGAATATAAGAAACGCACAGTGTAGTACATAGTATATGAGTGAGTTGCACTGAAAATCTTACAATATAAGAAACGCACAGTGTAGTACATAGAATATGAGTGAGTTGCACTGAAAAACTTAGAATATAAGAAACGCACAGTTTAGTACATAGTATATGAGTGAGTTGCACTGAAAAACTTAGAATATAAGAAACGCACAGTGTAGTACATAGTATATGAATGAGTTGCACTGAAAAACTTAGAATTTACTGAAAAACCAGCATTACACGAAATGCACAGTGTAGTACATAGTATATGAGTGAGTTGCACTGAAAAACTTAGAATATAAGAAACGCACAGTGTAGTACATAGTATATGAGTGAGTTGCACTGAAAAACTTAGAATATAAGAAACGCACAGTGTAGTATATAGTATATGAGTGAGTTGCACTGAAAAACTTAGGATATAAGAAACGTACAGTGTAGTACATAGTATATGAGTGAGTTGCACTGAAAAACTTAGAATATAAGAAACGCACAGTGTAGTACATAGTATATGAGTGAGTTGCACTGAAAAACTTAGAATATAAGAAACGCAGTGTAGTACATAGTATATGAGTGAGTTGCACTGAAAAACTTAGAATATAAGAAACGCACAGTGTAGTACATAGTATATGAGTGAGTTGCACTGAAAAACTTAGAATATAAGAAACGCACAGTGTAGTACATAGTATATGAGTGAGTTGCACTGAAAAACTTAGAATATAAGAAACGCACAGTGTAGTACATAGTATATGAGTGAGTTGCACTGAAAACTTAGAATATAAGAAACGCACAGTGTAGTACATAGTATATGAGTGAGTTGCACTGAAAAACTTAGAATATAAGAAACGCACAGTGTAGTACATAGTATATGAGTGAGTTGCACTGAAAAACTTAGAATTTACTGAAAAACCAGCATTACACGAAATGCACAGTTTAGTACATAGTATATGAGTGAGTTGCACTGAAAAACTTAGAATATAAGAAACGCACAGTGCAGTACATAGTATATGAGTGAGTTGCACTGAAAAACTTAGAATATAAGAAACGCACAGTGTAGTACATAGTATATAAGTGAGTTGTACTGAAAAACTTAGAATATAAGAAACGCACAGTGTAGTACATAATATATGAGTGAGTTGCACTGAAAAACTTAGAATATAAGAAACGCACAGTGTAGTACATAGTATATGAGTGAGTTGCACTAAAAACTTAGAATATAAGAAACGCACAGTGTAGTACGTAGTATATGAGTGAGTTGCACTGAAAAACTTAGAATATTAGAAACGCACAGTGTAGTACATAGTATATGAGTGAGTTGCACTGAAAAACTTAGAATATAAGAAACGCACAGTGTAGTACATAGTATATGAGTGAGTTGCACTGAAAACTTAGAATATAAGAAACGCACAGTGTAGTACATAGTATATGAGTGAGTTGCACTGAAAAACTTAGAATATAAGAAACGCACAGTGTAGTACATAGTATATGAGTGAGTTGCACTGAAAAACTTAGAATATACTGAAAAACCCGCATTACACGAAATGCACAGTGTAGTACATAGTATATGAGTGAGTTGCACTGAAAAACTTAGAATATAAGAAACGCACAGTGTAGTATATAGTATATGAGTGAGTTTCACTGAAAAACTTAGAATTTACTGAAAAACCCGCATTACACGAAATGCACAGTGTAGTACATAGTATATGAGTGAGTTGCACTGAAAAACTTAGAATATAAGAAACGCACAGTGTAGTACATAGTATATGAGTGAGTTGCTCTGAAAAACTTAGAATATAAGAAACACACAGTGTAGTACATAGTATATGAGTGAGTTGCACTGAAAAACTTAGAATATAAGAAACGCACAGTGTAGTACATAGTATATGAGTGAGTTGCACTGAAAAACTTAGAATTTACTGAAAAACCCGCATTACACGAAATGCACAGTGTAGTACATAGTATATGAGTGAGTTGCACTGAAAAACTTAGAATATAAGAAACGCACAGTGTAGTACAGAGTATATGAGTGAGTTGCACTGAAAAACTTAGAATATAAGAAACGCACAGTGTAGTACATAGTATATGAGTGAGTTGCACTGAAAAATTTAGAATATAAGAAACGCACAGTGTAGTACATAGTATATGAGTGAGTTGCACTGAAAAACTTAGAATATAAGAAACGCACAGTGTACTACATAGTATATGAGTGAGTTGCACTGAAAAACTTAGAATATAAGAAACGCACAGTGTAGTACATAGTATATGAGTGAGTTGCACTGAAAAACTTAGAATATAAGAAACGCACAGTGTAGTACATAGTATATGAGTGAGTTGCACTGAAAAACTTAGAATATAAGAAACGCACAGTGTAGTACATAGTATATGAGTGAGTTGCACTGAAAAACTTAGAATATAAGAAACGCACAGTGTAGTACATAGTATATGAGTGAGTTGCACTGAAAAACTTAGAATTTACTGAAAAACCCGCATTACACGAAATGCACAGTGTAGTACATAGTATATGAGTGAGTTGAACTGAAAAACTTAGAATTTACTGAAAACCCGCATTACACGAAATGCACAGTGTAGTACATAGTATATGAGTGAGTTGCTCTGAAAAACTTAGAATATAAGAAACGCACAGTGTAGTACATAGTATATGAGTGAGTTGCACTGAAAAACTTAGAATATAAGAAACGCACAGTGTAGTACATAGTATATGAGTGAGTTGCACTGAAAAACTTAGAATATAAGAAACGCACAGTGTAGTACATAGTATATGAGTGAGTTGCACTGAAAAACTTAGAATATAATAAATGCACAGTGTAGTACATAGTATATGAGTGAGTTGCACTGAAAAACTTAGAATATAAGAAACGCACAGTGTAGTACATAGTATATGAGTGAGTTGCACTGAAAAACTTAGAATTTAAGAAACGCACAGTGTAGTACATAGTATATGAGTGAGTTGCACTGAAAAACTTAGAATATAAGAAACGCATAGTGTAGTACATAGTATATGAGTGAGTTGCACTGTAAAACTTAGAATATAAGAAACGCACAGTGTAGTACCTAGTATATGAGTGAGTTGCACTGAAAACTTAGAATATAAGAAACGCACAGTGTAGTACATAGTATATGAGTGAGTTGCACTGAAAAACTTAGAATATAAGAAACGCACAGTTTAGTACATAGTATATGAGTGAGTTGCACTGAAAAACTTAGAATATAAGAAACGCACAGTGTAGTACATAGTATATGAGTGAGTTGCACTGAAAAACTTAGAATATAAGAAACGCACAGTGTAGTACATAGTATATGAGTGAGTTGCACTGAAAAACTTAGAATATAAGAAACGCACAGTGTAGTACATAGTATATGAGTGAGTTGCACTGAAAAACTTACAATATAAGAAACGCACAGTGTAGTACATAGTATATGAGTGAGTTGCACTGAAAAACTTAGAATATAAGAAACGCACAGTGTAGTACATAGTATATGAGTGAGTTGCACTGAAAAACTTACAATAAAAGAAACGCAGAGTGTAGTACATAGTATATGAGTGAGTTGCACTGAAAAACTTAGAATATAAGAAACGCACAGTGTAGTACATAGTATATGAGTGAGTTGCACTGAAAAACTTAGAATATAAGAAACGCACAGTGTAGTACATAGTATATGAGTGAGTTGCACTGAAAACTTAGAATATAAGAAACGCACAGTGTAGTACATAGTATATGAGTGAGTTGCACTGAAAAACTTAGAATATAAGAAACGCACAGTGTAGTACATAGTATATGAGTGAGTTGCACTGAAAAACTTAGAATTTACTGAAAAACCAGCATTACACGAAATGCACAGTTTAGTACATAGTATATGAGTGAGTTGCACTGAAAAACTTAGAATATAAGAAACGCACAGTGCAGTACATAGTATATGAGTGAGTTGCACTGAAAAACTTAGAATATAAGAAACGCACAGTGTAGTACATAGTATATAAGTGAGTTGTACTGAAAAACTTTGAATATAAGAAACGCACAGTGTAGTACATAATATATGAGTGAGTTGCACTGAAAAACTTAGAATATAAGAAACGCACAGTGTAGTACATAGTATATGAGTGAGTTGCACTAAAAACTTAGAATATAAGAAACGCACAGTGTAGTACATAGTATATGAGTGAGTTGCACTGAAAAACTTAGAATATTAGAAACGCACAGTGTAGTACATAGTATATGAGTGAGTTGCACTGAAAAACTTAGAATATAAGAAACGCACAGTGTAGTACATAGTATATGAGTGAGTTGCACTGAAAACTTAGAATATAAGAAACGCACAGTGTAGTACATAGTATATGAGTGAGTTGCACTGAAAAACATAGAATATAAGAAACGCACAGTGTAGTACATAGTATATGAGTGAGTTGCACTGAAAAACTTAGAATATACTGAAAAATCCGCATTACACGAAATGCACAGTGTAGTACATAGTATATGAGTGAGTTGCACTGAAAAACTTAGAATATAAGAAACGCACAGTGTAGTATATAGTATATGAGTGAGTTTCACTGAAAAACTTAGAATTTACTGAAAAACCCGCATTACACGAAATGCACAGTGTAGTACATAGTATATGAGTGAGTTGCACTGAAAAACTTAGAATATAAGAAACGCACAGTGTAGTACATAGTATATGAGTGAGTTGCTCTGAAAAACTTAGAATATAAGAAACACACAGTGTAGTACATAGTATATGAGTGAGTTGCACTGAAAAACTTAGAATATAAGAAACGCACAGTGTAGTACATAGTATATGAGTGAGTTGCACTGAAAAACTTAGAATTTACTGAAAAACCCGCATTACACGAAATGCACAGTGTAGTACATAGTATATGAGTGAGTTGCACTGAAAAACTTAGAATATAAGAAACGCACAGTGTAGTACAGAGTATATGAGTGAGTTGCACTGAAAAACTTAGAATATAAGAAACGCACAGTGTAGTACATAGTATATGAGTGAGTTGCACTGAAAAATTTAGAATATAAGAAACGCACAGTGTAGTACATAGTATATGAGTGAGTTGCACTGAAAAACTTAGAATATAAGAAACGCACAGTGTACTACATAGTATATGAGTGAGTTGCACTGAAAAACTTAGAATATAAGAAACGCACAGTGTAGTACATAGTATATGAGTGAGTTGCACTGAAAAACTTAGAATATAAGAAACGCACAGTCTAGTACATAGTATATGAGTGAGTTGCACTGAAAAACTTAGAATATAAGAAACGCACAGTGTAGTACATAGTATATCAGTGAGTTGCACTGAAAAACTTAGAATATAAGAAACGCACAGTGTAGTACATAGTATATGAGTGAGTTGCACTGAAAAACTTAGAATTTACTGAAAAACCCGCATTACACGAAATGCACAGTGTAGTACAGAGTATATGAGTGAGTTGCACTGAAAAACTTAGAATATAAGAAACGCACAGTGTAGTACATAGTATATGAGTGAGTTGCACTGAAAAACTTAGAATATAAGAAACGCACAGTGTAGTACATAGTATATGAGTGAGTTGCACTGAATAACTTAGAATATAATAAATGCACAGTGTAGTACATAGTATATGAGTGAGTTGCACTGAAAAACTTAGAATATAAGAAACGCACAGTGTAGTACATAGTATATGAGTGAGTTGCACTGAAAAACTTAGAATTTAAGAAACGCACAGTGTAGTACATAGTATATGAGTGAGTTGCACTGAAAAACTTAGAATATAAGAAACGCATAGTGTAGTACATAGTATATGAGTGAGTTGCACTGTAAAACTTAGAATATAAGAAACGCACAGTGTAGTACCTAGTATATGAGTGAGTTGCACTGAAAACTTAGAATATAAGAAACGCACAGTGTAGTACATAGTATATGAGTGAGTTGCACTGAAAAACTTAGAATATAAGAAACGCACAGTTTAGTACATATATGAGTGAGTTGCACTGAAAAACTTAGAATATAAGAAACGCACAGTGTAGTACATAGTATATGAGTGAGTTGCACTGAAAAACTTAGAATATAAGAAACGCACAGTGTAGTACATAGTATATGAGTGAGTTGCACTGAAAAACTTAGAATATAAGAAACGCACAGTGTAGTACATAGTATATGAGTGAGTTGCACTGAAAAACTTACAATATAAGAAACGCACAGTGTAGTACATAGTATATGAGTGAGTTGCACTGAAAAACTTAGAATATAAGAAACGCACAGTGTAGTACATAGTATATGAGTGAGTTGCACTGAAAAACTTACAATAAAAGAAACGCAGAGTGTAGTACATAGTATATGAGTGAGTTGCACTGAAAAACTTAGAATATAAGAAACGCACAGTGTAGTACATAGTATATGAGTGAGTTGCACTGAAAAACTTAGAATATAAGAAACGCACAGTGTAGTACATAGTATATGAGTGAGTTGCACTGAAAACTTAGAATATAAGAAACGCACAGTGTAGTACATAGTATATGAGTGAGTTTCACTGAAAAACTTAGAATATAAGAAACGCACAGTGTAGTACATAGTATATGAGTGAGTTGCACTGAAAAACTTAGAATTTACTGAAAAACCAGCATTACACGAAATGCACAGTTTAGTACATAGTATATGAGTGAGTTGCACTGAAAAACTTAGAATATAAGAAACGCACAGTGCAGTACATAGTATATGAGTGAGTTGCACTGAAAAACTTAGAATATAAGAAACGCACAGTGTAGTACATAGTATATAAGTGAGTTGTACTGAAAAACTTAGAATATAAGAAACGCACAGTGTAGTACATAATATATGAGTGAGTTGCACTGAAAAACTTAGAATATAAGAAACGCACAGTGTAGTACATAGTATATGAGTGAGTTGCACTAAAAACTTAGAATATAAGAAACGCACAGTGTAGTACATAGTATATGAGTGAGTTGCACTGAAAAACTTAGAATATTAGAAACGCACAGTGTAGTACATAGTATATGAGTGAGTTGCACTGAAAAACTTAGAATATAAGAAACGCACAGTGTAGTACATAGTATATGAGTGAGTTGCACTGAAAACTTAGAATATAAGAAACGCACAGTGTAGTACATAGTATATGAGTGAGTTGCACTAAAAAACATAGAATATAAGAAACGCACAGTGTAGTACATAGTATATGAGTGAGTTGCACTGAAAAACTTAGAATATACTGAAAAACCCGCATTACACGAAATGCACAGTGTAGTACATAGTATATGAGTGAGTTGCACTGAAAAACTTAGAGTATAAGAAACGCACAGTGTAGTATATAGTATATGAGTGAGTTTCACTGAAAAACTTAGAATTTACTGAAAAACCCGCATTACACGAAATGCACAGTGTAGTACATAGTATATGAGTGAGTTGCACTGAAAAACTTAGAATATAAGAAACGCACAGTGTAGTACATAGTATATGAGTGAGTTGCTCTGAAAAACTTAGAATATAAGAAACACACAGTGTAGTACATAGTATATGAGTGAGTTGCACTGAAAAACTTAGAATATAAGAAACGCACAGTGTAGTACATAGTATATGAGTGAGTTGCACTGAAAAACTTAGAATTTACTGAAAAACCCGCATTACACGAAATGCACAGTGTAGTACATAGTATATGAGTGAGTTGCACTGAAAAACTTAGAATATAAGAAACGCACAGTGTAGTACAGAGTATATGAGTGAGTTGCACTGAAAAACTTAGAATATAAGAAACGCACAGTGTAGTACATAGTATATGAGTGAGTTGCACTGAAAAATTTAGAATATAAGAAACGCACAGTGTAGTACATAGTATATGAGTGAGTTGCACTGAAAAACTTAGAATATAAGAAACGCACAGTGTAGTACATAGTATATGAGTGAGTTGCACTGAAAAACTTAGAATATAAGAAACGCACAGTGTAGTACATAGTATATGAGTGAGTTGCACTGAAAAACTTAGAATATAAGAAACGCACAGTGTAGTACATAGTATATGAGTGAGTTGCACTGAAAAACTTAGAATTTACTGAAAAACCCGCATTACACGAAATGCACAGTGTAGTACAGAGTATATGAGTGAGTTGCACTGAAAAACTTAGAATATAAGAAACGCACAGTGTAGTACATAGTATATGAGTGAGTTGCACTGAAAAACTTAGAATTTACTGAAAAACCCGCATTACACGAAATGCACAGTGTAGTACAGAGTATATGAGTGAGTTGCACTGAAAAACTTAGAATATAAGAAACGCACAGTGTAGTACATAGTATATGAGTGAGTTGCACTGAAAAACTTAGAATATAAGAAACGCACAGTGTAGTACATAGTATATGAGTGAGTTGCACTGAAAAACTTAGAATATAATAAATGCACAGTGTAGTACATAGTATATGAGTGAGTTGCACTGAAAAACTTAGAATATAAGAAACGCACAGTGTAGTACATAGTATATGAGTGAGTTGCACTGAAAAACTTAGAATTTAAGAAACGCACAGTGTAGTACATAGTATATGAGTGAGTTGCACTGAAAAACTTAGAATATAAGAAACGCATAGTGTAGTACATAGTATATGAGTGAGTTGCACTGTAAAACTTAGAATATAAGAAACGCACAGTGTAGTACCTAGTATATGAGTGAGTTGCACTGAAAACTTAGAATATAAGAAACGCACAGTGTAGTACATAGTATATGAGTGAGTTGCGCTGAAAAACTTAGAATATAAGAAACGCACAGTGTAGTACATAGTATATGAGTGAGTTGCACTGAAAAACTTAGAATATAAGAAACGCACAGTGTAGTACATAGTATATGAGTGAGTTGCACTGAAAAACTTAGAATATAAGAAACGCACAGTGTAGTACATAGTATATGAGTGAGTTGCACTGAAAAACTTAGAATATAAGAAACGCACAGTGTAGTACATAGTATATGAGTGAGTTGCACTGAAAAACTTAGAATATAAGAAACGCACAGTGTAGTACATAGTATATGAGTGAGTTGCACTGAAAAACTTAGAATATAAGAAACGCACAGTGTAGTACATAGTATATGAGTGAGTTGCACTGAAAAACTTAGAATATAAGAAACGCACAGTGTAGTACATAGTATATGAGTGAGTTGCACTGAAAAACTTAGAATATAAGAAACGCACAGTGTAGTACATAGTATATGAGTGAGTTGCACTGAAAAACTTAGACTTTACTGAAAAACCCGCATTACACGAAATGCACAGTGTAGTACATAGTATATGAGTGAGTTGCACTGAAAAACTTAGAATATAAGAAACGCACAGTGTAGTACATAGTATATGAGTGAGTTGCACTGAAAAACTTAGAATATAAGAAACGCACAGTGTAGTACATAGTACATGAATGAGTTGCACTGAAAAACTTAGAATTTACTGAAAAACCAGCATTACACGAAATGCACAGTGTAGTACATAGTATATGAGTGAGTTGCACTGAAAAACTTAGAATATAAGAAACGCACAGTGTAGTACATAGTATATGAGTGAGTTGCACTGAAAAACTTAGAATATAAGAAACGCACAGTGTAGTATATAGTATATGAGTGAGTTGCACTGAAAAACTTAGAATATAAGAAACGTACAGTGTAGTACATAGTATAAGAGTGAGTTGCACTGAAAAACTTAGAATATAAGAAACGCAGTGTAGTACATAGTATATGAGTGAGTTGCACTGAAAAACTTAGAATATAAGAAACGCACAGTGTAGTACCTAGTATATGAGTGAGTTGCACTGAAAAACTTAGAATATAAGAAACGCACAGTGTAGTACCTAGTATATGAGTGAGTTGCACTGAAAACTTAGAATATAAGAAACGCACAGTGTAGTACATAGTATATGAGTGAGTTGCACTGAAAAACTTAGAATATAAGAAACGCACAGTGTAGTACATAATATATGAGTGAGTTGCACTGAAAAACTTAGAATATAAGAAACGCACAGTGTAGTACATAGTATATGAGTGAGTTGCACTGAAAAACTTAGAATATAAGAATCGCACAGTGTAGTACATAGTATATGAGTGAGTTGCACTGAAAAATTTAGAATATAAGAAACGCACAGTGTAGAACATAGTATATGAGTGAGTTGCACTGAAAAACTTACAATATAAGAAACGCCCAGTGTAGTACATAGTATATGAGTGAGTTGCACTGAAAAACTTAGAATTTAAGAAACGCACAGTGTAGTACATAGTATATGAGTGAGTTGCACTGAAAAACTTAGAATATAAGAAACACACAGTGTAGTACATAGTATATGAGTGAGTTGCACTGAAAAACTTAGAATATAAGAAACGCACAGTGTAGTACATAGTATATGAGTGAGTTGCACTGAAAAACTTAGAATATAAGAAACGCACAGTGTAGTACATAGTATATGAGTGAGTTGCACTGAAAAACTTAGAATATAAGAAACGCACAGTGTAGTACATAGTATATGAGTGAGTTGCACTGAAAAACTTACAATATAAGAAACGCACAGTGTAGTACATAGTATATGAGTGAGTTGCACTGAAAAACTTAGAATATAAGAAACGCACAGTGTAGTACATAGTATATGAGTGAGTTGCACTGAAAAACTTACAATAAAAGAAACGCACAGTGTAGTACATAGTATATGAGTGAGTTGCACTGAAAAACTTAGAATATAAGAAACGCACAGTGTAGTACATAGTATATGAGTGAGTTGCACTGAAAAACTTAGAATATAAGAAACGCACAGTGTAGTACATAGTATATGAGTGAGTTGCACTGAAAACTTAGAATATAAGAAACGCACAGTGTAGTACATAGTATATGAGTGAGTTGCACTGAAAAACTTAGAATATAAGAAACGCACAGTGTAGTACATAGTATATGAGTGAGTTGCACTGAAAAACTTAGAATTTACTGAAAAACCAGCATTACACGAAATGCACAGTTTAGTACATAGTATATGAGTGAGTTGCACTGAAAAACTTAGAATATAATAAACGCACAGTGCAGTACATAATATATGAGTGAGTTGCACTGAAAAACTTAGAATATAAGAAACGCACAGTGTAGTACATAGTATATAAGTGAGTTGTACTGAAAAACTTAGAATATAAGAAACGCACAGTGTAGTACATAATATATGAGTGAGTTGCACTGAAAAACTTAGAATATAAGAAACGCACAGTGTAGTACATAGTATATGAGTGAGTTGCACTAAAAACTTAGAATATAAGAAACGCACAGTGTAGTACATAGTATATGAGTGAGTTGCACTGAAAAACTTAGAATATTAGAAACGCACAGTGTAGTACATAGTATATGAGTGAGTTGCACTGAAAAACTTAGAATATAAGAAACGCACAGTGTAGTACATAGTATATGAGTGAGTTGCACTGAAAACTTAGAATATAAGAAACGCACAGTGTAGTACATAGTATATGAGTGAGTTGCACTGAAAAACTTAGAATATAAGAAACGCACAGTGTAGTACATAGTATATGAGTGAGTTGCACTGAAAAACTTAGAATATACTGAAAAACCCGCATTACACGAAATGCACAGTGTAGTACATAGTATATGAGTGAGTTGCACTGAAAAACTTAGAATATAAGAAACGCACAGTGTAGTATATAGTATATGAGTGAGTTTCACTGAAAAACTTAGAATTTACTGAAAAACCCGCATTACACGAAATGCACAGTGTAGTACATAGTATATGAGTGAGTTGCACTGAAAAACTTACAATATAAGAAACGCCCAGTGTAGTACATAGTATATGAGTGAGTTGCACTGAAAAACTTAGAATATAAGAAACGCACAGTGTAGTACATAGTATATGAGTGAGTTGCACTGAAAAACTTAGAATATAAGAAACACACAGTGTAGTACATAGTATATGAGTGAGTTGCACTGAAAAACTTAGAATATAAGAAACGCACAGTGTAGTACATAGTATATGAGTGAGTTGCACTGAAAAACTTAGAATATAAGAAACGCACAGTGTAGTACATAGTATATGAGTGAGTTGCACTGAAAATCTTACAATATAAGAAACGCACAGTGTAGTACATAGTATATGAGTGAGTTGCACTGAAAAACTTAGAATATAAGAAACGCACAGTTTAGTACATAGTATATGAGTGAGTTGCACTGAAAAACTTAGAATATAAGAAACGCACAGTGTAGTACATAGTATATGAGTGAGTTGCACTGAAAAACTTAGAATATAAGAAACGCACAGTGTAGTACATAGTATATGAGTGAGTTGCACTGAAAAACTTAGAATATAAGAAACGCACAGTGTAGTACATAGTATATGAGTGAGTTGCACTGAAAAACTTAGAATATAAGAAACGCACAGTGTAGTACATAGTATATGAGTGAGTTGCACTGAAAAACTTACAATATAAGAAACGCACAGTGTAGTACATAGTATATGAGTGAGTTGCACTGAAAAACTTAGAATATAAGAAACGCACAGTGTAGTACATAGTATATGAGTGAGTTGCACTGAAAAACTTACAATAAAAGAAACGCACAGTGTAGTACATAGTATATGAGTGAGTTGCACTGAAAAACTTAGAATATAAGAAACGCACAGTGTAGTACATAGTATATGAGTGAGTTGCACTGAAAAACTTAGAATATAAGAAACGCACAGTGTAGTACATAGTATATGAGTGAGTTGCACTGAAAACTTAGAATATAAGAAACGCACAGTGTAGTACATAGTATATGAGTGAGTTGCACTGAAAAACTTAGAATATAAGAAACGCACAGTGTAGTACATAGTATATGAGTGAGTTGCACTGAAAAACTTAGAATTTACTGAAAAACCAGCATTACACGAAATGCACAGTTTAGTACATAGTATATGAGTGAGTTGCACTGAAAAACTTAGAATATAAGAAACGCACAGTGCAGTACATAGTATATGAGTGAGTTGCACTGAAAAACTTAGAATATAAGAAACGCACAGTGTAGTACATAGTATATAAGTGAGTTGTACTGAAAAACTTAGAATATAAGAAACGCACAGTGTAGTACATAGTATATGAGTGAGTTGCACTGAAAAACTTAGAATATAAGAAACGCACAGTGTAGTACATAGTATATGAGTGAGTTGCACTGAAAAACTTAGAATATAAGAAACACACAGTGTAGTACATAGTATATGAGTGAGTTGCACTGAAAAACTTAGAATATAAGAAACGCACAGTGTAGTACATAGTATATGAGTGAGTTGCACTGAAAAACTTAGAATATAAGAAACGCACAGTGTAGTACATAGTATATGAGTGAGTTGCACTGAAAATCTTACAATATAAGAAACGCACAGTGTAGTACATAGTATATGAGTGAGTTGCACTGAAAAACTTAGAATATAAGAAACGCACAGTTTAGTACATAGTATATGAGTGAGTTGCACTGAAAAACTTAGAATATAAGAAACGCACAGTGTAGTACATAGTATATGAGTGAGTTGCACTGAAAAACTTAGAATATAAGAAACGCACAGTGTAGTACATAGTATATGAGTGAGTTGCACTGAAAAACTTAGAATATAAGAAACGCACAGTGTAGTACATAGTATATGAGTGAGTTGCACTGAAAAACTTAGAATATAAGAAACGCACAGTGTAGTACATAGTATATGAGTGAGTTGCACTGAAAAACTTACAATATAAGAAACGCACAGTGTAGTACATAGTATATGAGTGAGTTGCACTGAAAAACTTAGAATATAAGAAACGCACAGTGTAGTACATAGTATATGAGTGAGTTGCACTGAAAAACTTACAATAAAAGAAACGCACAGTGTAGTACATAGTATATGAGTGAGTTGCACTGAAAAACTTAGAATATAAGAAACGCACAGTGTAGTACATAGTATATGAGTGAGTTGCACTGAAAAACTTAGAATATAAGAAACGCACAGTGTAGTACATAGTATATGAGTGAGTTGCACTGAAAACTTAGAATATAAGAAACGCACAGTGTAGTACATAGTATATGAGTGAGTTGCACTGAAAAACTTAGAATATAAGAAACGCACAGTGTAGTACATAGTATATGAGTGAGTTGCACTGAAAAACTTAGAATTTACTGAAAAACCAGCATTACACGAAATGCACAGTTTAGTACATAGTATATGAGTGAGTTGCACTGAAAAACTTAGAATATAAGAAACGCACAGTGCAGTACATAGTATATGAGTGAGTTGCACTGAAAAACTTAGAATATAAGAAACGCACAGTGTAGTACATAGTATATAAGTGAGTTGTACTGAAAAACTTAGAATATAAGAAACGCACAGTGTAGTACATAATATATGAGTGAGTTGCACTGAAAAACTTAGAATATAAGAAACGCACAGTGTAGTACATAGTATATGAGTGAGTTGCACTAAAAACTTAGAATATAAGAAACGCACAGTGTAGTACATAGTATATGAGTGAGTTGCACTGAAAAACTTAGAATATTAGAAACGCACAGTGTAGTACATAGTATATGAGTGAGTTGCACTGAAAAACTTAGAATATAAGAAACGCACAGTGTAGTACATAGTATATGAGTGAGTTGCACTGAAAACTTAGAATATAAGAAACGCACAGTGTAGTACATAGTATATGAGTGAGTTGCACTGAAAAACTTAGAATATAAGAAACGCACAGTGTAGTACATAGTATATGAGTGAGTTGCACTGAAAAACTTAGAATTTACTGAAAAACCCGCATTACACGAAATGCACAGTGTAGTACATAGTATATGAGTGAGTTGCACTGAAAAACTTAGAATATAAGAAACGCACAGTGTAGTATATAGTATATGAGTGAGTTTCACTGAAAAACTTAGAATTTACTGAAAAACCCGCATTACACGAAATGCACAGTGTAGTACATAGTATATGAGTGAGTTGCACTGAAAAACTTAGAATATAAGAAACGCACAGTGTAGTACATAGTATATGAGTGAGTTGCTCTGAAAAACTTAGAATATAAGAAACACACAGTGTAGTACATAGTATATGAGTGAGTTGCACTGAAAAACTTAGAATATAAGAAACGCACAGTGTAGTACATAGTATATGAGTGAGTTGCACTGAAAAACTTAGAATTTACTGAAAAACCCGCATTACACGAAATGCACAGTGTAGTACATAGTATATGAGTGAGTTGCACTGAAAAACTTAGAATATAAGAAACGCACAGTGTAGTACAGAGTATATGAGTGAGTTGCACTGAAAAACTTAGAATATAAGAAACGCACAGTGTAGTACATAGTTTATGAGTGAGTTGCACTGAAAAATTTAGAATATAAGAAACGCACAGTGTAGTACATAGTATATGAGTGAGTTGCACTGAAAAACTTAGAATATAAGAAACGCACAGTGTACTACATAGTATATGAGTGAGTTGCACTGAAAAACTTAGAATATAAGAAACGCACAGTGTAGTACATAGTATATGAGTGAGTTGCACTGAAAAACTTAGAATATAAGAAACGCACAGTGTAGTACATAGTATATGAGTGAGTTGCACTGAAAAACTTAGAATATAAGAAACGCACAGTGTAGTACATAGTATATGAGTGAGTTGCACTGAAAAACTTAGAATATAAGAAACGCACAGTGTAGTACATAGTATATGAGTGAGTTGCACTGAAAAACTTAGAATTTAAGAAACGCACAGTGTAGTACATAGTATATGAGTGAGTTGCACTGAAAAACTTAGAATATAAGAAACGCATAGTGTAGTACATAGTATATGAGTGAGTTGCACTGTAAAACTTAGAATATAAGAAACGCACAGTGTAGTACCTAGTATATGAGTGAGTTGCACTGAAAAACTTAGAATATAAGAAACGCACAGTGTAGTACATAGTATATGAGTGAGTTGCACTGAAAAACTTAGAATATAAGAAACGCACAGTGTAGTACATAGTATATGAGTGAGTTGCACTGAAAAACTTAGAATATAAGAAACGCACAGTGTAGTACATAGTATATGAGTGAGTTGCACTGAAAAACTTAGAATATAAGAAACTCACAGTGTAGTACATAGTATATGAGTGAGTTGCACTGAAAATCTTACAATATAAGAAACGCACAGTGTAGTACATAGTATATGAGTGAGTTGCACTGAAAATCTTACAATATAAGAAACGCACAGTGTAGTACATAGTATATGAGTGAGTTGCACTGAAAAACTTAGAATATAAGAAACGCACAGTTTAGTACATAGTATATGAGTGAGTTGCACTGAAAAACTTAGAATATAAGAAACGCACAGTGTAGTACATAGTATATGAGTGAGTTGCACTGAAAAACTTAGAATATAAGAAACGCACAGTGTAGTACATAGTATATGAGTGAGTTGCACTGAAAAACTTAGAATATAAGAAACGCACAGTGTAGTACATAGTATATGAGTGAGTTGCACTGAAAAACTTAGAATATAAGAAACGCACAGTGTAGTACATAGTATATGAGTGAGTTGCACTGAAAAACTTAGAATATAAGAAACGCACAGTGTAGTACATAGTATATGAGTGAGTTGCACTGAAAATCTTACAATATAAGAAACGCACAGTGTAGTACATAGTATATGAGTGAGTTGCACTGAAAATCTTACAATATAAGAAACGCACAGTGTAGTACATAGTATATGAGTGAGTTGCACTGAAAAACTTAGAATATAAGAAACGCACAGTTTAGTACATAGTATATGAGTGAGTTGCACTGAAAAACTTAGAATATAAGAAACGCACAGTATAGTACATAGTATATGAGTGAGTTGCACTGAAAAACTTAGAATATAAGAAACGCACAGTGTAGTACATAGTATATGAGTGAGTTGCACTGAAAAACTTAGAATATAAGAAACGCACAGTGTAGTACATAGTATATGAGTGAGTTGCACTGAAAAACTTACAATATAAGAAACGCACAGTGTAGTACATAGTATATGAGTGAGTTGCACTGAAAAACTTAGAATATAAGAAACGCACAGTGTAGTACATAGTATATGAGTGAGTTGCACTGAAAAACTTACAATAAAAGAAACGCAGAGTGTAGTACATAGTATATGAGTGAGTTGCACTGAAAAACTTAGAATATAAGAAACGCACAGTGTAGTACATAGTATATGAGTGAGTTGCACTGAAAAACTTAGAATATAAGAAACGCACAGTGTAGTACATAGTATATGAGTGAGTTGCACTGAAAACTTAGAATATAAGAAACGCACAGTGTAGTACATAGTATATGAGTGAGTTGCACTGAAAAACTTAGAATTTACTGAAAAACCAGCATTACACGAAATGCACAGTTTAGTACATAGTATATGAGTGAGTTGCACTGAAAAACTTAGAATATAAGAAACGCACAGTGCAGTACATAGTATATGAGTGAGTTGCACTGAAAAACTTAGAATATAAGAAACGCACAGTGTAGTACATAGTATATAAGTGAGTTGTACTGAAAAACTTAGAATATAAGAAACGCACAGTGTAGTACATAATATATGAGTGAGTTGCACTGAAAAACTTAGAATATAAGAAACGCACAGTGTAGTACATAGTATATGAGTGAGTTGCACTAAAAACTTAGAATATAAGAAACGCACAGTGTAGTACATAGTATATGAGTGAGTTGCACTGAAAAACTTAGAATATTAGAAACGCAGAGTGTAGTACATAGTATATGAGTGAGTTGCACTGAAAAACTTAGAATATAAGAAACGCACAGTGTAGTACATAGTATATGAGTGAGTTGCACTGAAAACTTAGAATATAAGAAACGCACAGTGTAGTACATAGTATATGAGTGAGTTGCACTGAAAAACTTAGAATATGAGAAACGCACAGTGTAGTACATAGTATATGTGTGAGTTGCACTGAAAAACTTAGAATATACTGAAAAACCCGCATTACACGAAATGCACAGTGTAGTACATAGTATATGAGTGAGTTGCACTGAAAAACTTAGAATATAAGAAACGCACAGTGTAGTATATAGTATATGAGTGAGTTTCACTGAAAAACTTAGAATTTACTGAAAAACCCGCATTACACGAAATGCACAGTGTAGTACATAGTATATGAGTGAGTTGCACTGAAAAACTTAGAATATAAGAAACGCACAGTGTAGTACATAGTATATGAGTGAGTTGCTCTGAAAAACTTAGAATATAAGAAACACACAGTGTAGTACATAGTATATGAGTGAGTTGCACTGAAAAACTTAGAATATAAGAAACGCACAGTGTAGTACATAGTATATGAGTGAGTTGCACTGAAAAACTTAGAATTTACTGAAAAACCCGCATTACACGAAATGCACAGTGTAGTACATAGTATATGAGTGAGTTGCACTGAAAAACTTAGAATATAAGAAACGCACAGTGTAGTACAGAGTATATGAGTGAGTTGCACTGAAAAACTTAGAATATAAGAAACGCACAGTGTAGTACATAGTATATGAGTGAGTTGCACTGAAAAATTTAGAATATAAGAAACGCACAGTGTAGTACATAGTATATGAGTGAGTTGCACTGAAAAACTTAGAATATAAGAAACGCACAGTGTACTACATAGTATATGAGTGAGTTGCACTGAAAAACTTAGAATATAAGAAACGCACAGTGTAGTACATAGTATATGAGTGAGTTGCACTGAAAAACTTAGAATATAAGAAACGCACAGTGTAGTACATAGTATATGAGTGAGTTGCACTGAAAAACTTAGAATATAAGAAACGCACAGTGTAGTACATAGTATATGAGTGAGTTGCACTGAAAAACTTAGAATATAAGAAACGCACAGTGTAGTACATAGTATATGAGTGAGTTGCACTGAAAAACTTAGAATTTACTGAAAAACCCGCATTACACGAAATGCACAGTGTAGTACATAGTATATGAGTGAGTTGCACTGAAAAACTTAGAATATAAGAAACGCACAGTGTAGTACATAGTATATGAGTGAGTTGAACTGAAAAACTTAGAATATAAGAAACGCACAGTGTAGTACATAGTATATGAGTGAGTTGCACTGAAAAACTTAGAATATAATAAATGCACAGTGTAGTACATAGTATATGAGTGAGTTGCACTGAAAAACTTAGAATATAAGAAACGCACAGTGTAGTACATAGTATATGAGTGAGTTGCACTGAAAAACTTAGAATTTAAGAAACGCACAGTGTAGTACATAGTATATGAGTGAGTTGCACTGAAAAACTTAGAATATAAGAAACGCATTGTGTAGTACATAGTATATGAGTGAGTTGCACTGTAAAACTTAGAATATAAGAAACGCACAGTGTAGTACCTAGTATATGAGTGAGTTGCACTGAAAACTTAGAATATAAGAAACGCACAGTGTAGTACATAGTATATGAGTGAGTTGCACTGAAAAACTTAGAATATAAGAAACGCACAGTGTAGTACATAGTATATGAGTGAGTTGCACTGAAAAACTTAGAATATAAGAAACGCACAGTGTAGTACATAGTATATGAGTGAGTTGCACTGAAAAACTTAGAATATAAGAAACGCACAGTGTAGTACATAGTATATGAGTGAGTTGCACTGAAAAACTTAGAATATAAGAAACGCACAGTGTAGTACATAGTATATGAGTGAGTTGCACTGAAAAACTTAGAATATAAGAAACGCACAGTGTAGTACATAGTATATGAGTGAGTTGCACTGAAAAACTTAGAATATAAGAAACGCACAGTGTAGTACATAGTATATGAGTGAGTTGCACTGAAAAACTTAGAATATAAGAAACGCACAGTGTAGTACATAGTATATGAGTGAGTTGCACTGAAAAACTTAGAATATAAGAAACGCACAGTGTAGTACATAGTATATGAGTGAGTTGCACTGAAAAACTTAGAATATAAGAATCGCACAGTGTAGTACATAGTATATGAGTGAGTTGCACTGAAAAATTTAGAATATAAGAAACGCACAGTGTAGAACATAGTATATGAGTGAGTTGCACTGAAAAACTTACAATATAAGAAACGCCCAGTGTAGTACATAGTATATGAGTGAGTTGCACTGAAAAACTTAGAATATAAGAAACGCACAGTGTAGTACATAGTATATGAGAGAGTTGCACTGAAAAACTTAGAATATAAGAAACACACAGTGTAGTACATAGTATATGAGTGAGTTGCACTGAAAAACTTAGAATATAAGAAACGCACAGTGTAGTACATAGTATATGAGTGAGTTGCACTGAAAAACTTAGAATATAAGAAACGCACAGTGTAGTACATAGTATATGAGTGAGTTGCACTGAAAATCTTACAATATAAGAAACGCACAGTGTAGTACATAGTATATGAGTGAGTTGCAGTGAAAAACTTAGAATATAAGAAACGCACAGTTTAGTACATAGTATATGAGTGAGTTGCACTGAAAAACTTAGAATATAAGAAACGCACAGTGTAGTACATAGTATATGAGTGAGTTGCACTGAAAAACTTAGAATATAAGAAACGCACAGTGTAGTACATAGTATATGAGTGAGTTGCACTGAAAAACTTAGAATATAAGAAACGCACAGTGTAGTACATAGTATATGAGTGAGTTGCACTGAAAAACTTAGAATATAAGAAACGCACAGTGTAGTACATAGTATATGAGTGAGTTGCACTGAAAAACTTAGAATTTAAGAAACGCACAGTGTAGTACATAGTATATGAGTGAGTTGCACTGAAAAACTTAGAATTTAAGAAACGCACAGTGTAGTACATAGTATATGAGTGAGTTGCACTGAAAAACATAGAATATAAGAAACGCACAGTGTAGTACATAGTATATGAGTGAGTTGCACTGAAAAACTTAGAATATAAGAAACGCACAGTGTAGTACATAGTATATGAGTGAGTTGCACTGAAAAACTTAGAATATAAGAAACGCACAGTGTAGTACATAGTATATGAGTGAGTTGCACTGAAAAACTTAGACTTTACTGAAAAACCCGCATTACACGAAATGCACAGTGTAGTACATAGTATATGAGTGAGTTGCACTGAAAAACTTAGAATATAAGAAACGCACAGTGCAGTACATAGTATATGAGTGAGTTGCACTGAAAAACTGAGAATATAAGAAACGCACAGTGTAGTACATAGTATATAAGTGAGTTGTACTGAAAAACTTAGAATATAAGAAACGCACAGTGTAGTACATAATATATGAGTGAGTTGCACTGAAAAACTTAGAATATAAGAAACGCACAGTGTAGTACATAGTATATGAGTGAGTTGCACTAAAAACTTAGAATATAAGAAACGCACAGTGTAGTACATAGTATATGAGTGAGTTGCACTGAAAAACTTAGAATATAAGAAACGCACAGTGTAGTACATAGTATATGAGTGAGTTGCACTGAAAACCTTAGAATATAAGAAACGCACAGTGTAGTACATAGTATATGAGTGAGTTGCACTGAAAACTTAGAATATAAGAAACGCACAGTGTAGTACATAGTATATGAGTTAGTTGCACTGAAAAACTTAGAATATAAGAAACGCACAGTGTAGTACATAGTATATGAGTGAGTTGCACTGAAAAACTTAGAATATACTGAAAAACCCGCATTACACGAAATGCACAGTGTAGTACATAGTATATGAGTGAGTTGCACTGAAAAACTTAGAATATAAGAAACGCACAGTGTAGTATATAGTATATGAGTGAGTTTCACTGAAAAACTTAGAATTTACTGAAAAACCCGCATTACACGAAATGCACAGTGTAGTACATAGTATATGAATGAGTTGCACTGAAAAACTTAGAATATAAGAAACGCACAGTGTAGTACATAGTATATGAGTGAGTTGCTCTGAAAAACTTAGAATATAAGAAACACACAGTGTAGTACATAGTATATGAGTGAGTTGCACTGAAAAACTTAGAATATAAGAAACGCACAGTGTAGTACATAGTATATGAGTGAGTTGCACTGAAAAACTTAGAATTTACTGAAAAACCCGCATTACACGAAATGCACAGTGTAGTACATAGTATATGAGTGAGTTGCACTGAAAAACTTAGAATATAAGAAACGCACAGTGTAGTACAGAGTATATGAGTGAGTTGCACTGAAAAACTTAGAATATAAGAAACGCACAGTGTAGTACATAGTATATGAGTGAGTTGCACTGAAAAATTTAGAATATAAGAAACGCACAGTGTAGTACATAGTATATGAGTGAGTTGCACTGAAAAACTTAGAATATAAGAAACGCACAGTGTACTACATAGTATATGAGTGAGTTGCACTGAAAAACTTAGAATATAAGAAACGCACAGTGTAGTACATAGTATATGAGTGAGTTGCACTGAAAAACTTAGAATATAAGAAACGCACAGTGTAGTACATAGTATATGAGTGAGTTGCACTGAAAAACTTAGAATTTACTGAAAAAGCCGCATTACACGAAATGCACAGTGTAGTACATAGTATATGAGTGAGTTGAACTGAAAAACTTAGAATTTACTGAAAACCCGCATTACACGAAATGCACAGTGTAGTACATAGTATATGAGTGAGTTGCTCTGAAAAACTTAGAATATAAGAAACGCACAGTGTAGTACATAGTATATGAGTGAGTTGCACTGAAAAACTTAGAATATAAGAAACGCACAGTGTAGTACATAGTATATGAGTGAGTTGCACTGAAAAACTTAGAATTTACTGAAAAACCAGCATTACACGAAATGCACAGTTTAGTACATAGTATATGAGTGAGTTGCACTGAAAAACTTAGAATATAAGAAACGCACAGTGCAGTACATAGTATATGAGTGAGTTGCACTGAAAAACTTAGAATATAAGAAACGCACAGTGTACTACATAGTATATGAGTGAGTTGCACTGAAAAACTTAGAATATAAGAAACGCACAGTGTAGTACATAGTATATGAGTGAGTTGCACTGAAAAATTTAGAATATAAGAAACGCACAGTGTAGTACATAGTATATGAGTGAGTTGCACTGAAAAACTTAGAATATAAGAAACGCACAGTGTAGTACATAGTATATGAGTGAGTTGCACTGAAAAACTTAGAATATAAGAAACGCACAGTGTAGTACATAGTATATGAGTGAGTTGCACTGAAAAACTTAGAATTTACTGAAAAACCCGCATTACACGAAATGCAAAGTGTAGTACATAGTATATGAGTGAGTTGCACTGAAAAACTTAGAATATAAGAAACGCACAGTGTAGTACATAGTATATGAGTGAGTTGCACTGAAAAACTTAGAATATTAGAAACGCACAGTGTAGTACATAGTATATGAGTGAGTTGCACTGAAAAACTTAGAATATAATAAATGCACAGTGTAGTACATAGTATATGAGTGAGTTGCACTGAAAAACTTAGAATATAAGAAACGCACAGTGTAGTACATAGTATATGAGTGAGTTGCACTGAAAAACTTAGAATTTAAGAAACGCACAGTGTAGTACATAGTATATGAGTGAGTTGCACTGAAAAACTTAGAATATAAGAAACGCATTGTGTAGTACATAGTATATGAGTGAGTTGCACTGTAAAACTTAGAATATAAGAAACGCACAGTGTAGTACCTAGTATATGAGTGAGTTGCACTGAAAACTTAGAATATAAGAAACGCACAGTGTAGTACATAGTATATGAGTGAGTTGCACTGAAAAACTTAGAATATAAGAAACGCACAGTGTAGTACATAGTATATGAGTGAGTTGCACTGAAAAACTTAGAATATAAGAAACGCACAGTGTAGTACATAGTATATGAGTGAGTTGCACTGAAAAACTTAGAATATAAGAAACGCACAGTGTAGTACATAGTATATGAGTGAGTTGCACTGAAAAACTTAGAATATAAGAAACGCACAGTGTAGTACATAGTATATGAGTGAGTTGCACTGAAAAACTTAGAATATAAGAAACGCACAGTGTAGTACATAGTATATGAGTGAGTTGCACTGAAAAACTTAGAATATAAGAAACGCACAGTGTAGTACATAGTATATGAGTGAGTTGCACTGAAAACTTAGAATATAAGAAACGCACAGTGTAGTACATAGTATATGAGTGAGTTGAACTGAAAAACTTAGAATATAAGAAACGCACAGTGTAGTACATAGTATATGAGTGAGTTGCACTGAAAAACTTAGAATATAAGAAACGCACAGTGTAGTACATAGTATATGAGTGAGTTGCACTGAAAAACTTAGAATATAAGAAACGCACAGTGTAGTACAGAGTATATGAGTGAGTTGCACTGAAAAACTTAGAATATAAGAAACGCACAGTGTAGTACATAGTATATGAGTGAGTTGCACTGAAAAATTTAGAATATAAGAAACGCACAGTGTAGTACATAGTATATGAGTGAGTTGCACTGAAAAACTTAGAATATAAGAAACGCACAGTGTACTACATAGTATATGAGTGAGTTGCACTGAAAAACTTAGAATATAAGAAACGCACAGTGTAGTACATAGTATATGAGTGAGTTGCACTGAAAAACTTAGAATATAAGAAACGCACAGTGTAGTACATAGTATATGAGTGAGTTGCACTGAAAAACTTAGAATATAAGAAACGCACAGTGTAGTACATAGTATATGAGTGAGTTGCACTGAAAAACTTAGAATTTACTGAAAAACCCGCATTACACGAAATGCACAGTGTAGTACATAGTATATGAGTGAGTTGAACTGAAAAACTTAGAATTTACTGAAAACCCGCATTACACGAAATGCACAGTGTAGTACATAGTATATGAGTGAGTTGCTCTGAAAAACTTAGAATATAAGAAACGCACAGTGTAGTATATAGTATATGAGTGAGTTGCACTGAAAAACTTAGAATATAAGAAACGCACAGTGTAGTACATAGTATATGAGTGAGTTGCACTGAAAAACTTAGAATTTACTGAAAAACCAGCATTACACGAAATGCACAGTTTAGTACATAGTATATGAGTGAGTTGCACTGAAAAACTTAGAATATAAGAAACGCACAGTGCAGTACATAGTATATGAGTGAGTTGCACTGAAAAACTTAGAATATAAGAAACGCACAGTGTAGTACATAGTATATAAGTGAGTTGTACTGAAAAACTTAGAATATAAGAAACGCACAGTGTAGTACATAATATATGAGTGAGTTGCACTGAAAAACTTAGAATATAAGAAACGCACAATGTAGTACATAGTATATGAGTGAGTTGCACTGAAAAACTTAGAATATAAGAAACGCACAGTGTAGTACATAGTATATGAGTGAGTTGCACTGAAAAACTTAGAATATAAGAAACGCACAGTGTAGTACATAGTATATGAGTGAGTTGCACTGAAAAACTTAGAATATACTGAAAAACCCGCATTACACGAAATGCACAGTGTAGTACATAGTATATGAGTGAGTTGCACTGAAAAACTTAGAATATAAGAAACGCACAGTGTAGTATATAGTATATGAGTGAGTTTCACTGAAAAACATAGAATTTACTGAAAAACCCGCATTACACGAAATGCACAGTGTAGTACATAGTATATGAGTGAGTTGCACTGAAAAACTTAGAATATAAGAAACGCACAGTGTAGTACATAGTATATGAGTGAGTTGCTCTGAAAAACTTAGAATATAAGAAACACACAGTGTAGTACATAGTATATGAGTAAGTTGCACTGAAAAACTTAGAATATAAGAAACGCAAGGTGTAGTACATAGTATATGAGTGAGTTGCACTGAAAAACTTAGAATTTACTGAAAAACCCGCATTACACGAAATGCACAGTGTAGTACATAGTATATGAGTGAGTTGCACTGAAAAACTTAGAATATAAGAAACGCACAGTGTAGTACAGAGTATATGAGTGAGTTGCACTGAAAAACTTAGAATATAAGAAACGCACAGTGTAGTACATAGTATATGAGTGAGTTGCACTGAAAAATTTAGAATATAAGAAACGCACAGTGTAGTACATAGTATATGAGTGAGTTGCACTGAAAAACTTAGAATATAAGAAACGCACAGTGTACTACATAGTATATGAGTGAGTTGCACTGAAAAACTTAGAATATAAGAAACGCACAGTGTAGTACATAGTATATGAGTGAGTTGCACTGAAAAATTTAGAATATAAGAAACGCACAGTGTAGTACATAGTATATGAGTGAGTTGCACTGAAAAACTTAGAATATAAGAAACGCACAGTGTAGTACATAGTATATGAGTGAGTTGCACTGAAAAACTTAGAATATAAGAAACGCACAGTGTAGTACATAGTATATGAGTGAGTTGCACTGAAAAACTTAGAATTTACTGAAAAACCCGCATTACACGAAATGCACAGTGTAGTACATAGTATATGAGTGAGTTGCACTGAAAAACTTAGAATATAAGAAACGCACAGTGTAGTACATAGTATATGAGTGAGTTGCACTGAAAAACTTAGAATATAAGAAACGCACAGTGTAGTACATAGTATATGAGTGAGTTGCACTGAAAAACTTAGAATATAATAAATGCACAGTGTAGTACATAGTATATGAGTGAGTTGCACTGAAAAACTTAGAATATAAGAAACGCACAGTGTAGTACATAGTATATGAGTGAGTTGCACTGAAAAACTTAGAATTTAAGAAACGCACAGTGTAGTACATAGTATATGAGTGAGTTGCACTGAAAAACTTAGAATATAAGAAACGCATTGTGTAGTACATAGTATATGAGTGAGTTGCACTGTAAAACTTAGAATATAAGAAACGCACAGTGTAGTACCTAGTATATGAGTGAGTTGCACTGAAAACTTAGAATATAAGAAACGCACAGTGTAGTACATAGTATATGAGTGAGTTGCACTGAAAAACTTAGAATATAAGAAACGCACAGTGTAGTACATAGTATATGAGTGAGTTGCACTGAAAAACTTAGAATATAAGAAACGCACAGTGTAGTACATAGTATATGAGTGAGTTGCACTGAAAAACTTAGAATATAAGAAACGCACAGTGTAGTACATAGTATATGAGTGAGTTGCACTGAAAAACTTAGAATATAAGAAACGCACAGTGTAGTACATAGTATATGAGTGAGTTGCACTGAAAAACTTAGAATATAAGAAACGCACAGTGTAGTACATAGTATATGAGTGAGTTGCACTGAAAAACTTAGAATATAAGAAACGCACAGTGTAGTACATAGTATATGAGTGAGTTGCACTGAAAACTTAGAATATAAGAAACGCACAGTGTAGTACATAGTATATGAGTGAGTTGAACTGAAAAACTTAGAATATAAGAAACGCACAGTGTAGTACATAGTATATGAGTGAGTTGCACTGAAAAACTTAGAATATAAGAAACGCACAGTGTAGTACATAGTATATGAGTGAGTTGCACTGAAAAACTTAGAATATAAGAAACGCACAGTGTAGTACATAGTATATGAGTGAGTTGCACTGAAAAACTTAGAATATAAGAAACGCACAGTGTAGTACATAGTATATGAGTGAGTTGCACTGAAAAACTTTGAATATAAGAAACGCACAGTGTAGTACATAGTATATGAGTGAGTTGCACTGAAAAACTTAGAATATAAGAAACGCACAGTGTAGTACATAGTATATGAGTGAGATGCACTGAAAAACTTAGAATATAAGAAACGCACAGTGTAGTACATAGTATATGAGTGAGTTGCACTGAAAAACTTAGAATAAAAGAAACGCACAGTGTAGTACATAGTATATGAGTGAGTTGCACTGAAAAACTTAGAATTTAAGAAACGCACAGTGTAGTACATAGTATATGAGTGAGTTGCACTGAAAAACTTAGAATATAAGAAACGCACAGTGTAGTACATAGTATATGAGTGAGTTGCACTGAAAAACTTAGAATATAAGAAACGCACAGTGTAGTACATAGTATATGAGTGAGTTGCACTGAAAAACTTAGAATATAAGAAACGCACAGTGTAGTACATAGTATATGAGTGAGTTGCACTGAATACTTAGAATATAAGAAACGCACAGTGTAGTACATAGTATATGAGTGAGTTGCACTGAAAAACGTAGAATATAAAAAACGCACAGTGTAGTACATAGTATATGAGTGAGTTGCACTGAAAAACTTAGAATATAAGAAACGCACAGTGTAGTACATAGTATATGAGTGAGTTGCACTGAAAAACTTAGAATATAAGAAACGCACAGTGTAGTACATAGTATATGAGTGAGTTGCACTGAAAAACTTAGAATATAAGAAACGCACAGTGTAGTACATACTATATGAGTGAGTTGCACTGAAAAACTTAGAATATAAGAAAAGCACAGTGTAGTACATAGTATATGAGTGAGTTGCACTGAAAAACTTAGAATATAAGAAACGCACAGTGTAGTACATAGTATATGAGTGAGTTGCACTGAAAAACTTAGAATATAAGAAACGCACAGTGTAGTACATAGTATATGAGTGAGTTGCACTGAATACTTAGAATATAAGAAACGCACAGTGTAGTACTTAGTATATGAGTGAGTTGCACTGAAAACTTAGAATATAAGAAACGCACAGTGTAGTACATAGTATATGAGTGAGTTGCACTGAAAAACTTAGAATATAAGAAACGCACAGTGTAGTACATAGTATATGAGTGAGTTGCACTGAAAAACTTAGAATATAAGAAACGCACAGTGTAGTACATAGTATATGAGTGAGTTGCACTGAAAAACTTAGAATTTACTGAAAAACCCGCATTACACGAAATGCACAGTGTAGTACATAGTATATGAGTGAGTTGAACTGAAAAACTTAGAATTTACTGAAAACCGCATTACACGAAATGCACAGTGTAGTACATAGTATATGAGTTAGTTGCTCTGAAAAACTTAGAATATAAGAAACGCACAGTGTAGTACATAGTATATGAGTGAGTTGCACTGAAAAACTTAGAATATAAGAAACGCACAGTGTAGTACATAGTATATGAGTGAGTTGCACTGAAAAACTTAGAATATAAGAAACGCACAGTGTAGTACATAGTATATGAGTGAGTTGCACTGAAAAACTTAGAATATAATAAATGCACAGTGTAGTACATAGTATATGAGTGAGTTGAACTGAAAAACTTAGAATATAAGAAACGCACAGTGTAGTACATAGTATATGAGTGAGTTGCACTGAAAACCTTAGAATTTAAGAAACGCACAGTGTAGTACATAGTATATGAGTGAGTTGCACTGAAAAACTTAGAATATAAGAAACGCATAGTGTAGTACATAGTATATGAGTGAGTTGCACTGTAAAACTTAGAATATAAGAAACGCACAGTGTAGTACCTAGTATATGAGTGAGTTGCACTGAAAACTTAGAATATAAGAAACGCACAGTGTAGTACATAGTATATGAGTGAGTTGCACTGAAAAACTTAGAATATAAGAAACGCACAGTGTAGTACATAGTATATGAGTGAGTTGCACTGAAAAACTTAGAATATAAGAAACTCACAGTGTAGTACATAGTATATGAGTGAGTTGCACTGAAAAACTTAGAATATAAGAAACGCACAGTGTAGTACATAGTATATGAGTGAGTTGCACTGAAAAACTTAGAATATAAGAAACGCACAGTGTAGTACATAGTATATGAGTGAGTTGCACTGAAAAACTTAGAATATAAGAAACGCACAGTGTAGTACATAGTATATGAGTGAGTTGCACTGAAAAACTTAGAATATAAGAAACGCACAGTGTAGTACATAGTATATGAGTGAGTTGCACTGAAAAACTTAGAATATAAGAAACGCACAGTGTAGTACATAGTATATGAGTGAGTTGCACTGAAAAACTTAGAATATAAGAAACGCACAGTGTAGTACATAGTATATGAGTGAGTTGCACTGAAAAACTTAGAATATAAGAAACGCACAGTGTAGTACATAGTATATGAGTGAGTTGCACTGAAAAACTTAGAATATAAGAAACGCACAGTGTAGTACATAGTATATGAGTGAGTTGCACTGAAAAACTTAGAATATAAGAAACGCACAGTGTAGTACATAGTATATGAGTGAGTTGCACTGAAAAACTTAGAATATAAGAAACGCACAGTGTAGTACATAGTATATGAGTGAGTTGCACTGAAAAACTTAGAATATAAGAAACGCACAGTGTAGTACATAGTAATGAGTGAGTTGCACTGAAAACTTAGAATATAAGAAACGCACAGTGTAGTACATAGTATATGAGTGAGTTGAACTGAAAAACTTAGAATATAAGAAACGCACAGTGTAGTACATAGTATATGAGTGAGTTGCACTGAAAAACTTAGAATATAAGAAACGCACAGTGTAGTACATAGTATATGAGTGAGTTGCACTGAAAAACTTAGAATATAAGAAACGCACAGTGTAGTACATACTATATGAGTGAGTTGCACTGAAAAACTTAGAATATAAGAAACGCACAGTGTAGTACATAGTATATGAGTGAGTTTCACTGAAAAACTTAGAATATAAGAAACGCACAGTGTAGTACATAGTATATGAGTGAGTTGCACTGAAAAACTTAGAATATAAGAAACGCACAGTGTAGTACATAGTATATGAGTGAGTTGCACTGAAAAACTTAGAATATAAGAAACGCACAGTGTAGTACATAGTATATGAGTGAGTTGCACTGAAAAACTTAGAATAAAAGAAACGCACAGTGTAGTACATAGTATATGAGTTAGTTGCACTGAAAAACTTAGAATTTAAGAAACGCACAGTGTAGTACATAGTATATGAGTGAGTTGCACTGAAAAACTTAGAATTTAAGAAACGCACAGTGTAGTACATAGTATATGAGTGAGTTGCACTGAAAAACTTAGAATATAAGAAACGCACAGTGTAGTACATAGTATATGAGTGAGTTGCACTGAAAAACTTAGAATATAAGAAACGCACAGTGTAGTACATAGTATATGAGTGAGTTGCACTGAATACTTAGAATATAAGAAACGCACAGTGTAGTACATAGTATATGAGTGAGTTGCACTGAAAAACTTAGAATATAAGAAACGCACAGTGTAGTACATAGTATATGAGTGAGTTGCACTGAAAAACTTAGAATAAAAAAACGCACAGTGTAGTACATAGTATATGAGTGAGTTGCACTGAAAAACTTAGAATTTAAGAAACGCACAGTGTAGTACATAGTATATGAGTGAGTTGCACTGAAAAACTTAGAATATAAGAAACGCACAGTGTAGTACATAGTATATGAGTGAGTTGCACTGAAAAACTTAGAATATAAGAAACGCACAGTGTAGTACATACTATATGAGCGAGTTGCACTGAAAAACTTAGAATATAAGAAACGCACAGTGTAGTACATAGTATATGAGTGAGTTGCACTGAAAAACTTAGAATATAAGAAACGCACAGTGTAGTACATAGTATATGAGTGAGTTGCACTGAAAAACTTAGAATATAAGAAACGCACAGTGTAGTACTTAGTATATGAGTGAGTTGCACTGAAAACTTAGAATATAAGAAACGCACAGTGTAGTACATAGTATATGAGTGAGTTGCACTGAAAAACTTAGAATATACTGAAAAACCCGCATTACACGAAATGCACAGTGTAGTACATAGTATATGAGTGAGTTGCACTGAAAAACTTAGAATATAAGAAACGCACAGTGTAGTATATAGTATATGAGTGAGTTTCACAGAAAAACTTAGAATTTACTGAAAAACCCGCATTACAGAAATGCACAGTGTAGTACATAGTATATGAGTGAGTTGCACTGAAAAACTTAGAATATAAGAAACGCACAGTGTAGTACATAGTATATGAGTGAGTTGCACTGAAAAACTTAGAATATAAGAAACGCACAGTGTAGTACATAGTATATGAGTGAGTTGCACTGAAAAACTTAGAATATAAGAAACGCACAGTGTAGTACATAGTATATGAGTGAGTTGCACTGAAAAACTTAGAATTTACTGAAAAACCCGCATTACACGAAATGCACCTTGTAGTACATAGTATATGAGTGAGTTGCACTGAAAAACTTAGAATATAAGAAACGCACAGTGTAGTACAGAGTATATGAGTGAGTTGCACTGTAAAACTTAGAATATAAGAAACGCACAGTTTAGTACCTAGTATATGAGTGAGTTGCACTGAAAACTTAGAATATAAGAAACGCACAGTGTAGTACATAGTATATGAGTGAGTTGCACTGAAAAACTTAGAATATAAGAAACGCACAGTGTAGTACATAGTATATGAGTGAGTTGCACTGAAAACTTAGAATATAAGAAACGCACAGTGTAGTACATAGTATATGAGTGAGTTGAACTGAAAAACTTAGAATATAAGAAACGCACAGTGTAGTACATAGTATATGAGTGAGTTGCACTGAAAAACTTAGAATATAAGAAACGCACAGTGTAGTACATAGTATATGAGTGAGTTGCACTGAAAAACTTAGAATATAAGAAACGCACAGTGTAGTACATACTATATGAGTGAGTTGCACTGAAAAACTTAGAATATAAGAAACGCACAGTGTAGTACATAGTATATGAGTGAGTTTCACTGAAAAACTTAGAATATAAGAAACGCACAGTGTAGTACATAGTATATGAGTGAGTTGCACTGAAAAACTTAGAATATAAGAAACGCACAGTGTAGTACATAGTATATGAGTGAGTTGCACTGAAAAACTTAGAATATAAGAAACGCACAGTGTAGTACATAGTATATGAGTGAGTTGCACTGAAAAACTTAGAATAAAAGAAACGCACAGTGTAGTACATAGTATATGAGTGAGTTGCACTGAAAAACTTAGAATTTAAGAAACGCACAGTGTAGTACATAGTATATGAGTGAGTTGCACTGAAAAACTTAGAATTTAAGAAACACACAGTGTAGTACATAGTATATGAGTGAGTTGCACTGAAAAACTTAGAATATAAGAAACGCATAGTGTAGTACATAGTATATGAGTGAGTTGCACTGTAAAACTTAGAATATAAGAAACGCACAGTGTAGTACCTAGTATATGAGTGAGTTGCACTGAAAACTTAGAATATAAGAAACGCACAGTGTAGTACATAGTATATGAGTGAGTTGCACTGAAAAACTTAGAATATAAGAAACGCACAGTGTAGTACATAGTATATGAGTGAGTTGCACTGAAAAACTTAGAATATAAGAAACTCACAGTGTAGTACATAGTATATGAGTGAGTTGCACTGAAAAACTTAGAATATAAGAAACGCACAGTGTAGTACATAGTATATGAGTGAGTTGCACTGAAAAACTTAGAATATAAGAAACGCACAGTGTAGTACATAGTATATGAGTGAGTTGACTGAAAAACTTAGAATATAAGAAACGCACAGTGTAGTACATAGTATATGAGTGAGTTGCACTGAAAAACTTAGAATATAAGAAACGCACAGTGTAGTACATAGTATATGAGTGAGTTGCACTGAAAAACTTAGAATATAAGAAACGCACAGTGTAGTACATAGTATATGAGTGAGTTGCACTGAAAAACTTAGAATATAAGAAACGCACAGTGTAGTACATAGTATATGAGTATTGCACTGAAAAACTTAGAATATAAGAAACGCACAGTGTAGTACATAGTATATGAGTGAGTTGCACTGAAAAACTTAGAATATAAGAAACGCACAGTGTAGTACATAGTATATGAGTGAGTTGCACTGAAAAACTTAGAATATAAGAAACGCACAGTGTAGTACATAGTATATGAGTGAGTTGCACTGAAAAACTTAGAATATAAGAAACGCACAGTGTAGTACATAGTATATGAGTGAGTTGCACTGAAAAACTTAGAATATAAGAAACGCACAGTGTAGTACATAGTATATGAGTGAGTTGCACTGAAAAACTTAGAATATAAGAAACGCACAGTGTAGTACATAGTAATGAGTGAGTTGCACTGAAAACTTAGAATATAAGAAACGCACAGTGTAGTACATAGTATATGAGTGAGTTGAACTGAAAAACTTAGAATATAAGAAACGCACAGTGTAGTACATAGTATATGAGTGAGTTGCACTGAAAAACTTAGAATATAAGAAACGCACAGTGTAGTACATAGTATATGAGTGAGTTGCACTGAAAAACTTAGAATATAAGAAACGCACAGTGTAGTACATAGTATATGAGTGAGTTGCACTGAAAAACTTAGAATTTACTGAAAAACCCGCATTACACGAAATGCACCTTGTAGTACATAGTATATGAGTGAGTTGCACTGAAAAACTTAGAATATAAGAAACGCACAGTGTAGTACAGAGTATATGAGTGAGTTGCACTGTAAAACTTAGAATATAAGAAACGCACAGTGTAGTACCTAGTATATGAGTGAGTTGCACTGAAAACTTAGAATATAAGAAACGCACAGTGTAGTACATAGTATATGAGTGAGTTGCACTGAAAAACTTAGAATATAAGAAACGCACAGTGTAGTACATAGTATATGAGTGAGTTGCACTGAAAACTTAGAATATAAGAAACGCACAGTGTAGTACATAGTATATGAGTGAGTTGAACTGAAAAACTTAGAATATAAGAAACGCACAGTGTAGTACATAGTATATGAGTGAGTTGCACTGAAAAACTTAGAATATAAGAAACGCACAGTGTAGTACATAGTATATGAGTGAGTTGCACTGAAAAACTTAGAATATAAGAAACGCACAGTGTAGTACATACTATATGAGTGAGTTGCACTGAAAAACTTAGAATATAAGAAACGCACAGTGTAGTACATAGTATATGAGTGAGTTTCACTGAAAAACTTAGAATATAAGAAACGCACAGTGTAGTACATAGTATATGAGTGAGTTGCACTGAAAAACTTAGAATATAAGAAACGCACAGTGTAGTACATAGTATATGAGTGAGTTGCACTGAAAAACTTAGAATATAAGAAACGCACAGTGTAGTACATAGTATATGAGTGAGTTGCACTGAAAAACTTAGAATAAAAGAAACGCACAGTGTAGTACATAGTATATGAGTGAGTTGCACTGAAAAACTTAGAATTTAAGAAACGCACAGTGTAGTACATAGTATATGAGTGAGTTGCACTGAAAAACTTAGAATTTAAGAAACACACAGTGTAGTACATAGTATATGAGTGAGTTGCACTGAAAAACTTAGAATATAAGAAACGCATAGTGTAGTACATAGTATATGAGTGAGTTGCACTGTAAAACTTAGAATATAAGAAACGCACAGTGTAGTACCTAGTATATGAGTGAGTTGCACTGAAAACTTAGAATATAAGAAACGCACAGTGTAGTACATAGTATATGAGTGAGTTGCACTGAAAAACTTAGAATATAAGAAACGCACAGTGTAGTACATAGTATATGAGTGAGTTGCACTGAAAAACTTAGAATATAAGAAACTCACAGTGTAGTACATAGTATATGAGTGAGTTGCACTGAAAAACTTAGAATATAAGAAACGCACAGTGTAGTACATAGTATATGAGTGAGTTGCACTGAAAAACTTAGAATATAAGAAACGCACAGTGTAGTACATAGTATATGAGTGAGTTGACTGAAAAACTTAGAATATAAGAAACGCACAGTGTAGTACATAGTATATGAGTGAGTTGCACTGAAAAACTTAGAATATAAGAAACGCACAGTGTAGTACATAGTATATGAGTGAGTTGCACTGAAAAACTTAGAATATAAGAAACGCACAGTGTAGTACATAGTATATGAGTGAGTTGCACTGAAAAACTTAGAATATAAGAAACGCACAGTGTAGTACATAGTATATGAGTATTGCACTGAAAAACTTAGAATATAAGAAACGCACAGTGTAGTACATAGTATATGAGTGAGTTGCACTGAAAAACTTAGAATATAAGAAACGCACAGTGTAGTACATAGTATATGAGTGAGTTGCACTGAAAAACTTAGAATATAAGAAACGCACAGTGTAGTACATAGTATATGAGTGAGTTGCACTGAAAAACTTAGAATATAAGAAACGCACAGTGTAGTACATAGTATATGAGTGAGTTGCACTGAAAAACTTAGAATATAAGAAACGCACAGTGTAGTACATAGTATATGAGTGAGTTGCACTGAAAAACTTAGAATATAAGAAACGCACAGTGTAGTACATAGTAATGAGTGAGTTGCACTGAAAACTTAGAATATAAGAAACGCACAGTGTAGTACATAGTATATGAGTGAGTTGAACTGAAAAACTTAGAATATAAGAAACGCACAGTGTAGTACATAGTATATGAGTGAGTTGCACTGAAAAACTTAGAATATAAGAAACGCACAGTGTAGTACATAGTATATGAGTGAGTTGCACTGAAAAACTTAGAATATAAGAAACGCACAGTGTAGTACATACTATATGAGTGAGTTGCACTGAAAAACTTAGAATATAAGAAACGCACAGTGTAGTACATAGTATATGAGTGAGTTTCACTGAAAAACTTAGAATATAAGAAACGCACAGTGTAGTACATAGTATATGAGTGAGTTGCACTGAAAAACTTAGAATATAAGAAACGCACAGTGTAGTACATAGTATATGAGTGAGTTGCACTGAAAAACTTAGAATATAAGAAACGCACAGTGTAGTACATAGTATATGAGTGAGTTGCACTGAAAAACTTAGAATAAAAGAAACGCACAGTGTAGTACATAGTATATGAGTTAGTTGCACTGAAAAACTTAGAATTTAAGAAACGCACAGTGTAGTACATAGTATATGAGTGAGTTGCACTGAAAAACTTAGAATTTAAGAAACGCACAGTGTAGTACATAGTATATGAGTGAGTTGCACTGAAAAACTTAGAATATAAGAAACGCACAGTGTAGTACATAGTATATGAGTGAGTTGCACTGAAAAACTTAGAATATAAGAAACGCACAGTGTAGTACATAGTATATGAGTGAGTTGCACTGAATACTTAGAATATAAGAAACGCACAGTGTAGTACATAGTATATGAGTGAGTTGCACTGAAAAACTTAGAATATAAGAAACGCACAGTGTAGTACATAGTATATGAGTGAGTTGCACTGAAAAACTTAGAATAAAAGAAACGCACAGTGTAGTACATAGTATATGAGTGAGTTGCACTGAAAAACTTAGAATTTAAGAAACGCACAGTGTAGTACATAGTATATGAGTGAGTTGCACTGAAAAACTTAGAATATAAGAAACGCACAGTGTAGTACATAGTATATGAGTGAGTTGCACTGAAAAACTTAGAATATAAGAAACGCACAGTGTAGTACATACTATATGAGCGAGTTGCACTGAAAAACTTAGAATATAAGAAACGCACAGTGTAGTACATAGTATATGAGTGAGTTGCACTGAAAAACTTAGAATATAAGAAACGCACAGTGTAGTACATAGTATATGAGTGAGTTGCACTGAAAAACTTAGAATATAAGAAACGCACAGTGTAGTACTTAGTATATGAGTGAGTTGCACTGAAAACTTAGAATATAAGAAACGCACAGTGTAGTACATAGTATATGAGTGAGTTGCACTGAAAAACTTAGAATATACTGAAAAACCCGCATTACACGAAATGCACAGTGTAGTACATAGTATATGAGTGAGTTGCACTGAAAAACTTAGAATATAAGAAACGCACAGTGTAGTATATAGTATATGAGTGAGTTTCACAGAAAAACTTAGAATTTACTGAAAAACCCGCATTACAGAAATGCACAGTGTAGTACATAGTATATGAGTGAGTTGCACTGAAAAACTTAGAATATAAGAAACGCACAGTGTAGTACATAGTATATGAGTGAGTTGCACTGAAAAACTTAGAATATAAGAAACGCACAGTGTAGTACATAGTATATGAGTGAGTTGCACTGAAAAACTTAGAATATAAGAAACGCACAGTGTAGTACATAGTATATGAGTGAGTTGCACTGAAAAACTTAGAATTTACTGAAAAACCCGCATTACACGAAATGCACCTTGTAGTACATAGTATATGAGTGAGTTGCACTGAAAAACTTAGAATATAAGAAACGCACAGTGTAGTACAGAGTATATGAGTGAGTTGCACTGTAAAACTTAGAATATAAGAAACGCACAGTGTAGTACCTAGTATATGAGTGAGTTGCACTGAAAACTTAGAATATAAGAAACGCACAGTGTAGTACATAGTATATGAGTGAGTTGCACTGAAAAACTTAGAATATAAGAAACGCACAGTGTAGTACATAGTATATGAGTGAGTTGCACTGAAAACTTAGAATATAAGAAACGCACAGTGTAGTACATAGTATATGAGTGAGTTGAACTGAAAAACTTAGAATATAAGAAACGCACAGTGTAGTACATAGTATATGAGTGAGTTGCACTGAAAAACTTAGAATATAAGAAACGCACAGTGTAGTACATAGTATATGAGTGAGTTGCACTGAAAAACTTAGAATATAAGAAACGCACAGTGTAGTACATACTATATGAGTGAGTTGCACTGAAAAACTTAGAATATAAGAAACGCACAGTGTAGTACATAGTATATGAGTGAGTTTCACTGAAAAACTTAGAATATAAGAAACGCACAGTGTAGTACATAGTATATGAGTGAGTTGCACTGAAAAACTTAGAATATAAGAAACGCACAGTGTAGTACATAGTATATGAGTGAGTTGCACTGAAAAACTTAGAATATAAGAAACGCACAGTGTAGTACATAGTATATGAGTGAGTTGCACTGAAAAACTTAGAATAAAAGAAACGCACAGTGTAGTACATAGTATATGAGTGAGTTGCACTGAAAAACTTAGAATTTAAGAAACGCACAGTGTAGTACATAGTATATGAGTGAGTTGCACTGAAAAACTTAGAATTTAAGAAACGCACAGTGTAGTACATAGTATATGAGTGAGTTGCAATGAAAAACTTAGAATATAAGAAACGCACAGTGTAGTACATAGTATATGAGTGAGTTGCACTGAAAAACTTAGAATATAAGAAACGCACAGTGTAGTACATAGTATATGAGTGAGTTGCACTGAATACTTAGAATATAAGAAACGCACAGTGTAGTACATAGTATATGAGTGAGTTGCACTGAAATACTTAGAATATAAGAAACGCACAGTGTAGTACATAGTATATGAGTGAGTTGCACTGAAAAACTTAGAATAAAAGAAACGCACAGTGTAGTACATAGTATATGAGTGAGTTGCACTGAAAAACTTAGAATATAAGAAACGCACAGTGTAGTACATAGTATATGAGTGAGTTGCACTGAAAAACTTAGAATATAAGAAACTCACAGTGTAGTACATAGTATATGAGTGAGTTGCACTGAATACTTAGATATAAGAAACGCACAGTGTAGTACATAGTATATGAGTGAGTTTCACAGAAAAACTTAGAATTTACTGAAAAACCCGCATTACAGAAATGCACAGTGTAGTACATAGTATATGAGTGAGTTGCACTGAAAAACTTAGAATATAAGAAACGCACAGTGTAGTACATAGTATATGAGTGAGTTGCACTGAAAAACTTAGAATATAAGAAACGCACAGTGTAGTATATAGTATATGAGTGAGTTGCACTGAAAAACTTAGAATTTACTGAAAAACCCGCATTACACGAAATGCACCTTGTAGTACATAGTATATGAGTGAGTTGCACTGAAAAACTTAGAATATAAGAACGCACAGTGTAGTACAGAGTATATGAGTGAGTTGCACTGAAAAACTTAGAATATAAGAAACGCACAGTGTAGTACATAGTATATGAGTGAGTTGCACTGAAAACTTAGAATATAAGAAACGCACAGTGTAGTACATAGTATATGAGTGAGTTGAACTGAAAAACTTAGAATATAAGAAACGCACAGTGTAGTACATAGTATATGAGTGAGTTTCACTGAAAAACTTAGAATATAAGATACGCACAGTGTAGTACATAGTATATGAGTGAGTTGCACTGAAAAACTTAGAATATAAGAAACGCACAGTGTAGTACATAGTATATGAGTGAGTTGCACTGAAAAACTTAGAATATAAGAAACGCACAGTGTAGTACATAGTATATGAGTGAGTTGCACTGAAAAACTTAGAATAAAAGAAACGCACAGTGTAGTACATAGTATATGAGTGAGTTGCACTGAAAAACTTAGAATTTAAGAAACGCACAGTGTAGTACATAGTATATGAGTGAGTTGCACTGAAAAACTTAGAATTTAAGAAACGCACAGTGTAGTACATAGTATATGAGTGAGTTGCACTGAAAAACTTAGAATATAAGAAACGCACAGTGTAGTACATAGTATATGAGTGAGTTGCACTGAAAAACTTAGAATATAAGAAACGCACAGTGTAGTACATAGTATATGAGTGAGTTGCACTGAATACTTAGAATATAAGAAACGCACAGTGTAGTACATAGTATATGAGTGAGTTGCACTGAAAAACTTAGAATATAAGAAACGCACAGTGTAGTACATAGTATATGAGTGAGTTGCACTGAAAAACTTAGAATAAAAGAAACGCACAGTGTAGTACATAGTATATGAGTGAGTTGCACTGAAAAACTTAGAATTTAAGAAACGCACAGTGTAGTACATAGTATATGAGTGAGTTGCACTGAAAAACTTAGAATATAAGAAACGCACAGTGTAGTACATAGTATATGAGTGAGTTGCACTGAAAAACTTAGAATATAAGAAACTCACAGTGTAGTACATAGTATATGAGTGAGTTGCACTGAATACTTAGAATATAAGAAACGCACAGTGTAGTACATAGTATATGAGTGAGTTTCACAGAAAAACTTAGAATTTACTGAAAAACCCGCATTACAGAAATGCACAGTGTAGTACATAGTATATGAGTGAGTTGCACTGAAAAACTTAGAATATAAGAAACGCACAGTGTAGTACATAGTATATGAGTGAGTTGCACTGAAAAACTTAGAATATAAGAAACGCACAGTGTAGTACATAGTATATGAGTGAGTTGCACTGAAAAACTTAGAATTTACTGAAAAACCCGCATTACACGAAATGCACCTTGTAGTACATAGTATATGAGTGAGTTGCACTGAAAAACTTAGAATATAAGAAACGCACAGTGTAGTACAGAGTATATGAGTGAGTTGCACTGAAAAACTTAGAATATAAGAAACGCACAGTGTAGTACATAGTATATGAGTGAGTTGCACTGAAAACTTAGAATATAAGAAACGCACAGTGTAGTACGTAGTATATGAGTGAGTTGAACTGAAAAACTTAGAATATAAGAAACGCACAGTGTAGTACATAGTATATGAGTGAGTTGAACTGAAAAACTTAGAATATAAGATACGCACAGTGTAGTACATAGTATATGAGTGAGTTGCACTGAAAAACTTAGAATATAAGAAACGCACAGTGTAGTACATAGTATATGAGTGAGTTGCACTGAAAAACTTAGAATATAAGAAACGCACAGTGTAGTACATAGTATATGAGTGAGTTGCACTAAAAACTTAGAATATAAGAAACGCACAGTGTAGTACATAGTATATGAGTGAGTTGCACTGAAAAACTTAGAATATAAGAAACGCACAGTGTAGTACATAGTATATGAGTGAGTTGCACTGAAAAACTTAGAATATAAGAAACGCACAGTGTAGTACATAGTATATGAGTGAGTTGCACTGAAAAACTTAGAATATAAGAAACGCACAGCGTAGTACATAGTATAAGAGTGAGTTGCACTGAAAAACTTAGAATATAAGAAACGCACAGTGTAGTACATAGTATATGAGTGAGTTGCACTGAAAAACTTAGAATATAAGAAACGCACAGTGTAGTACATACTATATGAGTGAGTTGCACTGAAAAACTTAGAATATAAGAAACGCACAGTGTAGTACATAGTATATGAGTGAGTTGCACTGAAAAACTTAGAATAAAAGAAACGCACAGTGTAGTACATAGTATATGAGTGAGTTGCACTGAAAAACTTAGAATATAAGAAACGCACAGTGTAGTACATAGTATATGAGTGAGTTGCACTGAAAAACTTAGAATATAAGAAACGCACAGTGTAGTACATAGTATATGAGTGAGTTGCACTGAAAAACTTAGAATAAAAGAAACGCACAGTGTAGTACATAGTATATGAGTGAGTTGCACTGAAAAACTTAGAATTTAAGAAACGCACAGTGTAGTACATAGTATATGAGTGAGTTGCACTGAAAAACTTAGAATTTAAGAAACGCACAGTGTAGTACATAGTATATGAGTGAGTTGCACTGAAAAACTTAGAATATAAGAAACGCACAGTGTAGTACATAGTATATGAGTGAGTTGCACTGAAAAACTTAGAATATAAGAAACGCACAGTGTAGTACATAGTATATGAGTGAGTTGCACTGAATACTTAGAATATAAGAAACGCACAGTGTAGTACATAGTATATGAGTGAGTTGCACTGAAAAACTTAGAATATAAAAAACGCACAGTGTAGTACATAGTATATGAGTGAGTTGCACTGAAAAACTTAGAATATAAGAAACGCACAGTGTAGTACATAGTATATGAGTGAGTTGCACTGAAAAACTTAGAATATAAGAAACGCACAGTGTAGTACATAGTATATGAGTGAGTTGCACTGAAAAACTTAGAATATAAGAAACGCACAGTGTAGTACATACTATATGAGTGAGTTGCACTGAAAAACTTAGAATATAAGAAACGCACAGTGTAGTACATAGTATATGAGTGAGTTGCACTGAAAAACTTAGAATATAAGAAACGCACAGTGTAGTACATAGTATATGAGTGAGTTGCACTGAAAAACTTAGAATATAAGAAACGCACAGTGTAGTACATAGTATATGAGTGATTTGCACTAAAAACTTAGAATATAAGAAACGCACAGTGTAGTACATAGTATATGAGTGAGTTGCACTGAAAAACTTAGAATATTAGAAACGCACAGTGTAGTACATAGTATATGAGTGAGTTGCACTGAAAAACTTAGAATATAAGAAACGCACAGTGTAGTACTTAGTATATGAGTGAGTTGCACTGAAAACTTAGAATATAAGAAACGCACAGTGTAGTACATAGTATATGAGTGAGTTGCACTGAAAAACTTAGAATATAAGAAACGCACAGTGTAGTACATAGTATATGAGTGAGTTGCACTGAAAAACTTAGAATATACTGAAAAACCCGCATTACACGAAATGCACAGTGTAGTACATAGTATATGAGTGAGTTGCACTGAAAAACTTAAAATATAAGAAACGCACAGTGTAGTACATAGTATATGAGTGAGTTGCACTGAAAAACTTAGAATATAAGAAACGCACAGTGTAGTACATAGTATATGAGTGAGTTGCACTGAAAAACTTAGAATAAAAGAAACGCACAGTGTAGTACATAGTATATGAGTGAGTTGCACTGAAAAACTTAGAATTTAAGAAACGCACAGTGTAGTACATAGTATATGAGTGAGTTGCACTGAAAAACTTAGAATTTAAGAAACGCACAGTGTAGTACATAGTATATGAGTGAGTTGCACTGAAAAACTTAGAATATAAGAAACGCACAGTGTAGTACATAGTATATGAGTGAGTTGCACTGAAAAACTTAGAATATAAGAAACGCACAGTGTAGTACATAGTATATGAGTGAGTTGCACTGAAAAACTTAGAATATAATAAATTCACAGTGTAGTACATAGTATATGAGTGAGTTGAACTGAAAAACTTAGAATATAAGAAACGCACAGTGTAGTACATAGTATATGAGTGAGTTGCACTGAAAAACTTAGAATTTAAGAAACGCACAGTGTAGTACATAGTATATGAGTGAGTTGCACTGAAAAACTTAGAATATAAGAAACGCATAGTGTAGTACATAGTATATGAGTGAGTTGCACTGTAAAACTTAGAATATAAGAAACGCACAGTGTAGTACCTAGTATATGAGTGAGTTGCACTGAAAACTTAGAATATAAGAAACGCACAGTGTAGTACATAGTATATGAGTGAGTTGCACTGAAAAACTTAGAATATAAGAAACGCACAGTGTAGTACATAGTATATGAGTGAGTTGCACTGAAAAACTTAGAATATAAGAAACGCACAGTGTAGTACATAGTATATGAATGAGTTGCACTGAAAAACTTAGAATATAAGAAACGCACAGTGTAGTACATAGTATATGAGTGAGTTGCACTGAAAAACTTAGAATATAAGAAACGCACAGTGTAGTACATAGTATATGAGTGAGTTGACTGAAAAACTTAGAATATAAGAAACGCACAGTGTAGTACATAGAATATGAGTGAGTTGCACTGAAAAACTTAGTTTATAAGAAACGCACAGTGTAGTACATAGTATATGAGTGAGTTGCACTGAAAAACTTAGAATATAAGAAACGCACAGTGTAGTACATAGTATATGAGTGAGTTGCACTGAAAAACTTAGAATATAAGAAACGCACAGTGTAGTACATAGTATATGAGTGAGTTGCACTGAAAAACTTAGAATATAAGAAACGCACAGTGTAGTACATAGTATATGAGTGAGTTGCACTGAAAAACTTAGAATTTAAGAAACGCACAGTGTAGTACATAGTATATGAGTGAGTTGCACTGAAAAACTTAGAATATAAGAAACGCACAGTGTAGTACATAGTATATGAGTGAGTTGCACTGAAAAACTTAGAATATAAGAAACGCACAGTGTAGTACATAGTATATGAGTGAGTTGCACTGAAAAACTTAGAATATAAGAAACGCACAGTGTAGTACATAGTATATGAGTGAGTTGCACTGAAAAACTTAGAATATAAGAAAAGCACAGTGTAGTACATAGTATATGAGTGAGTTGCACTGAAAACTTAGAATATAAGAAACGCACAGTGTAGTACATAGTATATGAGTGAGTTGAACTGAAAAACTTAGAATATAAGAAACGCACAGTGTAGTACATAGTATATGAGTGAGTTGCACTGAAAAACTTAGAATATAAGAAACGCACAGTGTAGTACATAGTATATGAGTGAGTTGCACTGAAAAACTTAGAATATAAGAAACGCACAGTGTAGTACATAGTATATGAGTGAGTTGAACTGAAAAACTTAGAATATAAGAAACGCACAGTGTAGTACATAGTATATGAGTGAGTTGCACTGAAAAACTTAGAATATAAGAAACGCACAGTGTAGTACATAGTATATGAGTGAGTTGCACTGAAAAACTTAGAATATAAGAAACGCACAGTGTAGTACATACTATATGAGTGAGTTGCACTGAAAAACTTAGAATATAAGAAACGCACAGTGTAGTACATACTATATGAGTGAGTTGCACTGAAAAACTTAGAATATAAGAAACGCACAGTGTAGTACATAGTATATGAGTGAGTTTCACTGAAAAACTTAGAATATAAGAAACGCACAGTGTAGTACATAGTATATGAGTGAGTTGCACTGAAAAACTTAGAATATAAGAAACGCACAGTGTAGTACATAGTATATGAGTGAGTTGCACTGAAAAACTTAGAATATAAGAAACGCACAGTGTAGTACATAGTATATGAGTGAGTTGCACTGAAAAACTTAGAATAAAAGAAACGCACAGTGTAGTACATAGTATATGAGTGAGTTGCACTGAAAAACTTAGAATTTAAGAAACGCACAGTGTAGTACATAGTATATGAGTGAGTTGCACTGAAAAACTTAGAATTTAAGAAACGCACAGTGTAGTACATAGTATATGAGTGAGTTGCACTGAAAAACTTAGAATATAAGAAACGCACAGTGTAGTACATAGTATATGAGTGAGTTGCACTGAAAAACTTAGAATATAAGAAACGCACAGTGTAGTACATAGTATATGAGTGAGTTGCACTGAATACTTAGAATATAAGAAACGCACAGTGTAGTACATAGTATATGAGTGAGTTGCACTGAAAAACTTAGAATATAAGAAACGCACAGTGTAGTACATAGTATATGAGTGAGTTGCACTGAAAAACTTAGAATAAAAGAAACGCACAGTGTAGTACATAGTATATGAGTGAGTTGCACTGAAAAACTTAGAATTTAAGAAACGCACAGTGTAGTACATAGTATATGAGTGAGTTGCACTGAAAAACTTAGAATTTAAGAAACGCACAGTGTAGTACATAGTATATGAGTGAGTTGCACTGAAAAACTTAGAATATAAGAAACGCACAGTGTAGTACATAGTATATGAGTGAGTTGCACTGAAAAACTTAGAATATAAGAAACGCACAGTGTAGTACATAGTATATGAGTGAGTTGCACTGAATACTTAGAATATAAGAAACGCACAGTGTAGTACATAGTATATGAGTGAGTTGCACTGAAAAACTTAGAATATAAAAAACGCACAGTGTAGTACATAGTATATGAGTGAGTTGCACTGAAAAACTTAGAATATAAGAAACGCACAGTGTAGTACATAGTATATGAGTGAGTTGCACTGAAAAACTTAGAATATAAGAAACGCACAGTGTAGTACATAGTATATGAGTGAGTTGCACTGAAAAACTTAGAATATAAGAAAAGCACAGTGTAGTACATAGTATATGAGTGAGTTGCACTGAAAACTTAGAATATAAGAAACGCACAGTGTAGTACATAGTATATGAGTGAGTTGAACTGAAAAACTTAGAATATAAGAAACGCACAGTGTAGTACATAGTATATGAGTGAGTTGCACTGAAAAACTTAGAATATAAGAAACGCACAGTGTAGTACATAGTATATGAGTGAGTTGCACTGAAAAACTTAGAATATAAGAAACGCACAGTGTAGTACATAGTATATGAGTGAGTTGAACTGAAAAACTTAGAATATAAGAAACGCACAGTGTAGTACATAGTATATGAGTGAGTTGCACTGAAAAACTTAGAATATAAGAAACGCACAGTGTAGTACATAGTATATGAGTGAGTTGCACTGAAAAACTTAGAATATAAGAAACGCACAGTGTAGTACATAGTATATGAGTGAGTTGCACTGAAAAACTTAGAATATAAGAAACGCACAGTGTAGTACATAGTATATGAGTGATTTGCACTAAAAACTTAGAATATAAGAAACGCACAGTGTAGTACATAGTATATGAGTGAGTTGCACTGAAAAACTTAGAATATTAGAAACGCACAGTGTAGTACATAGTATATGAGTGAGTTGCACTGAAAAACTTAGAATATAAGAAACGCACAGTGTAGTACTTAGTATATGAGTGAGTTGCACTGAAAACTTAGAATATAAGAAACGCACAGTGTAGTACATAGTATATGAGTGAGTTGCACTGAAAAACTTAGAATATAAGAAACGCACAGTGTAGTACATAGTATATGAGTGAGTTGCACTGAAAAACTTAGAATATACTGAAAAACCCGCATTACACGAAATGCACAGTGTAGTACATAGTATATGAGTGAGTTGCACTGAAAAACTTAGAATATAAGAAACGCACAGTGTAGTACATAGTATATGAGTGAGTTGCACTGAAAAACTTAGAATATAAGAAACGCACAGTGTAGTACATAGTATATGAGTGAGTTGCACTGAAAAACTTAGAATAAAAGAAACGCACAGTGTAGTACATAGTATATGAGTGAGTTGCACTGAAAAACTTAGAATTTAAGAAACGCACAGTGTAGTACATAGTATATGAGTGAGTTGCACTGAAAAACTTAGAATTTAAGAAACGCACAGTGTAGTACATAGTATATGAGTGAGTTGCACTGAAAAACTTAGAATATAAGAAACGCACAGTGTAGTACATAGTATATGAGTGAGTTGCACTGAAAAACTTAGAATATAAGAAACGCACAGTGTAGTACATAGTATATGAGTGAGTTGCACTGAAAAACTTAGAATATAATAAATGCACAGTGTAGTACATAGTATATGAGTGAGTTGAACTGAAAAACTTAGAATATAAGAAACGCACAGTGTAGTACATAGTATATGAGTGAGTTGCACTGAAAAACTTAGAATTTAAGAAACGCACAGTGTAGTACATAGTATATGAGTGAGTTGCACTGAAAAACTTAGAATATAAGAAACGCATAGTGTAGTACATAGTATATGAGTGAGTTGCACTGTAAAACTTAGAATATAAGAAACGCACAGTGTAGTACCTAGTATATGAGTGAGTTGCACTGAAAACTTAGAATATAAGAAACGCACAGTGTAGTACATAGTATATGAGTGAGTTGCACCGAAAAACTTAGAATATAAGAAACGCACAGTGTAGTACATAGTATATGAGTGAGTTGCACTGAAAAACTTAGAATATAAGAAACGCACAGTGTAGTACATAGTATATGAATGAGTTGCACTGAAAAACTTAGAATATAAGAAACGCACAGTGTAGTACATAGTATATGAGTGAGTTGCACTGAAAAACTTAGAATATAAGAAACGCACAGTGTAGTACATAGTATATGAGTGAGTTGACTGAAAAACTTAGAATATAAGAAACGCACAGTGTAGTACATAGAATATGAGTGAGTTGCACTGAAAAACTTAGAATATAAGAAACGCACAGTGTAGTACATAGTATATGAGTGAGTTGCACTGAAAAACTTAGAATATAAGAAACGCACAGTGTAGTACATAGTATATGAGTGAGTTGCACTGAAAAACTTAGAATATAAGAAACGCACAGTGTAGTACATAGTATATGAGTGAGTTGCACTGAAAAACTTAGAATATAAGAAACGCACAGTGTAGTACATAGTATATGAGTGAGTTGCACTGAAAAACTTAGAATATAAGAAACGCACAGTGTAGTACATAGTATATGAGTGAGTTGCACTGAAAAACTTAGAATATTTGAAACGCACAGTGTAGTACATAGTATATGAGTGAGTTGCACTGAAAAACTTAGAATATAAGAAACGCACAGTGTAGTACATAGTATATGAGTGAGTTGCACTGAAAAACTTAGAATATTTGAAACTCACAGTGTAGTACATAGTATATGAGTGAGTTGCACTGAAAAACTTAGAATATAAGAAACGCACAGTGTAGTACATAGTATATGAGTGAGTTGCACTGAAAAACTTAGAATATTTGAAACGCACAGTGTAGTACATAGTATATGAGTGAGTTGCACTGAAAAACTTAGAATATAAGAAACGCACAGTGTAGTACATAGTATATGAGTGAGTTGCACTGAAAAACTTAGAATATAAGAAACGAACAGTGTAGTACATAGTATATGAGTGAGTTGCACTGAAAAACTTAGAATATAAGAAACGCACAGTGTAGTACATAGTATATGAGTGAGTTGCACTGAATACTTAGAATATAAGAAACGCACAGTGTAGTACATAGTATATGAGTGAGTTGCACTGAAAAACTTAGAATATAAAAAACGCACAGTGTAGTACATAGTATATGAGTGAGTTGCACTGAAAAACTTAGAATATAAGAAACGCACAGTGTAGTACATAGTATATGAGTGAGTTGCACTGAAAAACTTAGAATATAAGAAACGCACAGTGTAGTACATAGTATATGAGTGAGTTGCACTGAAAAACTTAGAATATAAGAAAAGCACAGTGTAGTACATAGTATATGAGTGAGTTGCACTGAAAACTTAGAATATAAGAAACGCACAGTGTAGTACATAGTATATGAGTGAGTTGAACTGAAAAACTTAGAATATAAGAAACGCACAGTGTAGTACATAGTATATGAGTGAGTTGCACTGAAAAACTTAGAATATAAGAAACGCACAGTGTAGTACATAGTATATGAGTGAGTTGCACTGAAAAACTTAGAATATAAGAAACGCACAGTGTAGTACATAGTATATGAGTGAGTTGAACTGAAAAACTTAGAATATAAGAAACGCACAGTGTAGTACATAGTATATGAGTGAGTTGCACTGAAAAACTTAGAATATAAGAAACGCACAGTGTAGTACATAGTATATGAGTGAGTTGCACTGAAAAACTTAGAATATAAGAAACGCACAGTGTAGTACATAGTATATGAGTGAGTTGCACTGAAAAACTTAGAATATAAGAAACGCACAGTGTAGTACATAGTATATGAGTGATTTGCACTAAAAACTTAGAATATAAGAAACGCACAGTGTAGTACATAGTATATGAGTGAGTTGCACTGAAAAACTTAGAATATTAGAAACGCACAGTGTAGTACATAGTATATGAGTGAGTTGCACTGAAAAACTTAGAATATAAGAAACGCACAGTGTAGTACTTAGTATATGAGTGAGTTGCACTGAAAACTTAGAATATAAGAAACGCACAGTGTAGTACATAGTATATGAGTGAGTTGCACTGAAAAACTTAGAATATAAGAAACGCACAGTGTAGTACATAGTATATGAGTGAGTTGCACTGAAAAACTTAGAATATACTGAAAAACCCGCATTACACGAAATGCACAGTGTAGTACATAGTATATGAGTGAGTTGCACTGAAAAACTTAGAATATAAGAAACGCACAGTGTAGTACATAGTATATGAGTGAGTTGCACTGAAAAACTTAGAATATAAGAAACGCACAGTGTAGTACATAGTATATGAGTGAGTTGCACTGAAAAACTTAGAATAAAAGAAACGCACAGTGTAGTACATAGTATATGAGTGAGTTGCACTGAAAAACTTAGAATTTAAGAAACGCACAGTGTAGTACATAGTATATGAGTGAGTTGCACTGAAAAACTTAGAATTTAAGAAACGCACAGTGTAGTACATAGTATATGAGTGAGTTGCACTGAAAAACTTAGAATATAAGAAACGCACAGTGTAGTACATAGTATATGAGTGAGTTGCACTGAAAAACTTAGAATATAAGAAACGCACAGTGTAGTACATAGTATATGAGTGAGTTGCACTGAAAAACTTAGAATATAATAAATGCACAGTGTAGTACATAGTATATGAGTGAGTTGAACTGAAAAACTTAGAATATAAGAAACGCACAGTGTAGTACATAGTATATGAGTGAGTTGCACTGAAAAACTTAGAATTTAAGAAACGCACAGTGTAGTACATAGTATATGAGTGAGTTGCACTGGAAAACTTAGAATATAAGAAACGCATAGTGTAGTACATAGTATATGAGTGAGTTGCACTGTAAAACTTAGAATATAAGAAACGCACAGTGTAGTACCTAGTATATGAGTGAGTTGCACTGAAAACTTAGAATATAAGAAACGCACAGTGTAGTACATAGTATATGAGTGAGTTGCACTGAAAAACTTAGAATATAAGAAACGCACAGTGTAGTACATAGTATATGAGTGAGTTGCACTGAAAAACTTAGAATATAAGAAACGCACAGTGTAGTACATAGTATATGAATGAGTTGCACTGAAAAACTTAGAATATAAGAAACGCACAGTGTAGTACATAGTATATGAGTGAGTTGCACTGAAAAACTTAGAATATAAGAAACGCACAGTGTAGTACATAGTATATGAGTGAGTTGACTGAAAAACTTAGAATATAAGAAACGCACAGTGTAGTACATAGAATATGAGTGAGTTGCACTGAAAAACTTAGAATATAAGAAACGCACAGTGTAGTACATAGTATATGAGTGAGTTGCACTGAAAAACTTAGAATATAAGAAACGCACAGTGTAGTACATAGTATATGAGTGAGTTGCACTGAAAAACTTAGAATATAAGAAACGCACAGTGTAGTACATAGTATATGAGTGAGTTGCACTGAAAAACTTAGAATATAAGAAACGCACAGTGTAGTACATAGTATATGAGTGAGTTGCACTGAAAAACTTAGAATTTAAGAAACGCACAGTGTAGTACATAGTATATGAGTGAGTTGCACTGAAAAACTTAGAATATAAGAAACGCACAGTGTAGTACATAGTATATGAGTGAGTTGCACTGAAAAACTTAGAATATAAGAAACGCACAGTGTAGTACATAGTATATGAGTGAGTTGCACTGAAAAACTTAGAATATAAGAAACGCACAGTGTAGTACATAGTATATGAGTGAGTTGCACTGAAAAACTTAGAATATAAGAAAAGCACAGTGTAGTACATAGTATATGAGTGAGTTGCACTGAAAACTTAGAATATAAGAAACGCACAGTGTAGTACATAGTATATGAGTGAGTTGAACTGAAAAACTTAGAATATAAGAAACGCACAGTGTAGTACATAGTATATGAGTGAGTTGCACTGAAAAACTTAGAATATAAGAAACGCACAGTGTAGTACATAGTATATGAGTGAGTTGCACTGAAAAACTTAGAATATAAGAAACGCACAGTGTAGTACATAGTATATGAGTGAGTTGAACTGAAAAACTTAGAATATAAGAAACGCACAGTGTAGTACATAGTATATGAGTGAGTTGCACTGAAAAACTTAGAATATAAGAAACGCACAGTGTAGTACATAGTATATGAGTGAGTTGCACTGAAAAACTTAGAATATAAGAAACGCACAGTGTAGTACATACTATATGAGTGAGTTGCACTGAAAAACTTAGAATATAAGAAACGCACAGTGTAGTACATACTATATGAGTGAGTTGCACTGAAAAACTTAGAATATAAGAAACGCACAGTGTAGTACATAGTATATGAGTGAGTTTCACTGAAAAACTTAGAATATAAGAAACGCACAGTGTAGTACATAGTATATGAGTGAGTTGCACTGAAAAACTTAGAATATAAGAAACGCACAGTGTAGTACATAGTATATGAGTGAGTTGCACTGAAAAACTTAGAATATAAGAAACGCACAGTGTAGTACATAGTATATGAGTGAGTTGCACTGAAAAACTTAGAATAAAAGAAACGCACAGTGTAGTACATAGTATATGAGTGAGTTGCACTGAAAAACTTAGAATTTAAGAAACGCACAGTGTAGTACATAGTATATGAGTGAGTTGCACTGAAAAACTTAGAATTTAAGAAACGCACAGTGTAGTACATAGTATATGAGTGAGTTGCACTGAAAAACTTAGAATATAAGAAACGCACAGTGTAGTACATAGTATATGAGTGAGTTGCACTGAAAAACTTAGAATATAAGAAACGCACAGTGTAGTACATAGTATATGAGTGAGTTGCACTAAATACTTAGAATATAAGAAACGCACAGTGTAGTACATAGTATATGAGTGAGTTGCACTGAAAAACTTAGAATATAAGAAACGCACAGTGTAGTACATAGTATATGAGTGAGTTGCACTGAAAAACTTAGAATAAAAGAAACGCACAGTGTAGTACATAGTATATGAGTGAGTTGCACTGAAAAACTTAGAATTTAAGAAACGCACAGTGTAGTACATAGTATATGAGTGAGTTGCACTGAAAAACTTAGAATTTAAGAAACGCACAGTGTAGTACATAGTATATGAGTGAGTTGCACTGAAAAACTTAGAATATAAGAAACGCACAGTGTAGTACATAGTATATGAGTGAGTTGCACTGAAAAACTTAGAATATAAGAAACGCACAGTGTAGTACATAGTATATGAGTGAGTTGCACTGAATACTTAGAATATAAGAAACGCACAGTGTAGTACATAGTATATGAGTGAGTTGCACTGAAAAACTTAGAATATAAAAAACGCACAGTGTAGTACATAGTATATGAGTGAGTTGCACTGAAAAACTTAGAATATAAGAAACGCACAGTGTAGTACATAGTATATGAGTGAGTTGCACTGAAAAACTTAGAATTTAAGAAACGCACAGTGTAGTACATAGTATATGAGTGAGTTGCACTGAAAAACTTAGAATATAAGAAACGCACAGTGTAGTACATACTATATGAGTGAGTTGCACTGAAAAACTTAGAATATAAGAAACGCACAGTGTAGTACATAGTATATGAGTGAGTTGCACTGAAAAACTTAGAATATAAGAAACGCACAGTGTAGTACATAGTATATGAGTGAGTTGCACTGAAAAACTTAGAATATAAGAAACGCACAGTGTAGTACTTAGTATATGAGTGAGTTGCACTGAAAACTTAGAATATAAGAAACGCACAGTGTAGTACATAGTATATGAGTGAGTTGCACTGAAAAACTTAGAATATAAGAAACGCACAGTGTAGTACATAGTATATGAGTGAGTTGCACTGAAAAACTTAGAATATACTGAAAAACCCGCATTACACGAAATGCACAGTGTAGTACATAGTATATGAGTGAGTTGCACTGAAAAACTTAGAATATAAGAAACGCACAGTGTAGTATATAGTATATGAGTGAGTTTCACAGAAAAACTTAGAATTTACTGAAAAACCCGCATTACAGAAATGCACAGTGTAGTACATAGTATATGAGTGAGTTGCACTGAAAAACTTAGAATATAAGAAACGCACAGTGTAGTACATAGTATATGAGTGAGTTGCACTGAAAAACTTAGAATATAAGAAACGCACAGTGTAGTACATAGTATATGAGTGAGTTGCACTGAAAAACTTAGAATATAAGAAACGCACAGTGTAGTACATAGTATATGAGTGAGTTGCACTGAAAAACTTAGAATTTACTGAAAAACCCGCATTACACGAAATGCACCTTGTAGTACATAGTATATGAGTGAGTTGCACTGAAAAACTTAGAATATAAGAAACGCACAGTGTAGTACAGAGTATATGAGTGAGTTGCACTGAAAACTTAGAATATAAGAAACGCACAGTGTAGTACATAGTATATGAGTGAGTTGAACTGAAAAACTTAGAATATAAGAAACGCACAGTGTAGTACATAGTATATGAGTGAGTTGCACTGAAAAACTTAGAATATAAGAAACGCACAGTGTAGTACATAGTATATGAGTGAGTTGCACTGAAAAACTTAGAATATAAGAAACGCACAGTGTAGTACATAGTATATGAGTGAGTTGCACTGAAAAACTTAGAATATAAGAAACGCACAGTGTAGTACATAGTATATGAGTGAGTTGCACTGAAAAACTTAGAATATAAGAAACGCACAGTGTAGTACATAGTATATGAGTGAGTTGAACTGAAAAACTTAGAATATAAGAAACGCACAGTGTAGTACATAGTATATGAGTGAGTTGCACTGAAAAACTTAGAATATAAGAAACGCACAGTGTAGTACATAGTATATGAGTGAGTTGCACTGAAAAACTTAGAATATAAGAAACGCACAGTGTAGTACATAGTATATGAGTGAGTTGCACTGAAAAACTTAGAATATAAGAAACGCACAGTGTAGTACATACTATATGAGTGAGTTGCACTGAAAAACTTAGAATATAAGAAACGCACAGTGTAGTACATAGTATATGAGTGAGTTTCACTGAAAAACTTAGAATATAAGAAACGCACAGTGTAGTACATAGTATATGAGTGAGTTGCACTGAAAAACTTAGAATATAAGAAACGCACAGTGTAGTACATAGTATATGAGTGAGTTGCACTGAAAAACTTAGAATATAAGAAACGCACAGTGTAGTACATAGTATATGAGTGAGTTGCACTGAAAAACTTAGAATATAAGAAACGCACAGTGTAGTACATAGTATATGAGTGAGTTGCACTGAAAAACTTAGAATTTAAGAAACGCACAGTGTAGTACATAGTATATGAGTGAGTTGCACTGAAAAACTTAGAATTTAAGAAACGCACAGTGTAGTACATAGTATATGAGTGAGTTGCACTGAAAAACTTAGAATATAAGAAACGCACAGTGTAGTACATAGTATATGAGTGAGTTGCACTGAAAAACTTAGAATATAAGAAACGCACAGTGTAGTACATAGTATATGAGTGAGTTGCACTGAATACTTAGAATATAAGAAACGCACAGTGTAGTACATAGTATATGAGTGAGTTGCACTGAAAAACTTAGAATATAAGAAACGCACAGTGTAGTACATAGTATATGAGTGAGTTGCACTGAAAAACTTAGAATAAAATAAACGCACAGTGTAGTACATAGTATATGAGTGAGTTGCACTGAAAAACTTAGAATTTAAGAAACGCACAGTGTAGTACATAGTATATGAGTGAGTTGCACTGAAAAACTTAGAATTTAAGAAACGCACAGTGTAGTACATAGTATATGAGTGAGTTGCACTGAAAAACTTAGAATATAAGAAACGCACAGTGTAGTACATAGTATATGAGTGAGTTGCACTGAAAAACTTAGAATATAAGAAACGCACAGTGTAGTACATAGTATATGAGTGAGTTGCACTGAATACTTAGAATATAAGAAACGCACAGTGTAGTACATAGTATATGAGTGAGTTGCACTGAAAAACTTAGAATATAAAAAACGCACAGTGTAGTACATAGTATATGAGTGAGTTGCACTGAAAAACTTAGAATATAAGAAACGCACAGTGTAGTACATAGTATATGAGTGAGTTGCACTGAAAAACTTAGAATATAAGAAACGCACAGTGTAGTACATAGTATATGAGTGAGTTGCACTGAAAAACTTAGAATATAAGAAACGCACAGTGTAGTACATACTATATGAGTGAGTTGCACTGAAAAACTTAGAATATAAGAAACGCACAGTGTATTACATAGTATATGAGTGAGTTGCACTGAAAAACTTAGAATATAAGAAACGCACAGTGTAGTACATAGTATATGAGTGAGTTGCACTGAAAAACTTAGAATATAAGAAACGCACAGTGTAGTACTTAGTATATGAGTGAGTTGCACTGAAAACTTAGAATATAAGAAACGCACAGTGTAGTACATAGTATATGAGTGAGTTGCACTGAAAAACTTAGAATATAAGAAACGCACAGTGTAGTACATAGTATATGAGTGAGTTGCACTGAAAAACTTAGAATATACTGAAAAACCCGCATTACACGAAATGCACAGTGTAGTACATAGTATATGAGTGAGTTGCACTGAAAAACTTAGAATATAAGAAACGCACAGTGTAGTATATAGTATATGAGTGAGTTTCACAGAAAAACTTAGAATTTACTGAAAAACCCGCATTACAGAAATGCACAGTGTAGTACATAGTATATGAGTGAGTTGCACTGAAAAACTTAGAATATAAGAAACGCACAGTGTAGTACATAGTATATGAGTGAGTTGCACTGAAAAACTTAGAATATAAGAAACGCACAGTGTAGTACATAGTATATGAGTGAGTTGCACTGAAAAACTTAGAATATAAGAAACGCACAGTGTAGTACATAGTATATGAGTGAGTTGCACTGAAAAACTTAGAATTTACTGAAAAACCCGCATTACACGAAATGCACCTTGTAGTACATAGTATATGAGTGAGTTGCACTGAAAAACTTAGAATATAAGAAACGCACAGTGTAGTACAGAGTATATGAGTGAGTTGCACTGAAAAACTTAGAATATAAGAAACGCACAGTGTAGTACATAGTATATGAGTGAGTTGCACTGAAAACTTAGAATATAAGAAACGCACAGTGTAGTACATAGTATATGAGTGAGTTGAACTGAAAAACTTAGAATATAAGAAACGCACAGTGTAGTACATAGTATATGAGTGAGTTGAACTGAAAAACTTAGAATATAAGAAACGCACAGTGTAGTACATAGTATATGAGTGAGTTGCACTGAAAAACTTAGAATATAAGAAACGCACAGTGTAGTACATAGTATATGAGTGAGTTGCACTGAAAAACTTAGAATATAAGAAACGCACAGTGTAGTACATAGTATATGAGTGAGTTGCACTAAAAACTTAGAATATAAGAAACGCACAGTGTAGTACATAGTATATGAGTGAGTTGCACTGAAAAACTTAGAATATAAGAAACGCACAGTGTAGTACATAGTATATGAGTGAGTTGCACTGAAAAACTTAGAATATAAGAAACGCACAGTGTAGTACATAGTATATGAGTGAGTTGCACTGAAAAACTTAGAATATAAGAAACGCACAGTGTAGTACATAGTATATGAGTGAGTTGCACTGAAAACTTAGAATATAAGAAACGCACAGTGTAGTACATAGTATATGAGTGAGTTGAACTGAAAAACTTAGAATATAAGAAACGCACAGTGTAGTACATAGTATATGAGTGAGTTGCACTGAAAAACTTAGAATATAAGAAACGCACAGTGTAGTACATAGTATATGAGTGAGTTGCACTGAAAAACTTAGAATATAAGAAACGCACAGTGTAGTACATACTATATGAGTGAGTTGCACTGAAAAACTTAGAATATAAGAAACGCACAGTGTAGTACATAGTATATGAGTGAGTTGCACTGAAAAACTTAGAATATAAGAAACGCACAGTGTAGTACATAGTATATGAGTGAGTTGCACTGAAAAACTTAGAATATAAGAAACGCACAGTGTAGTACATAGTATATGAGTGAGTTACACTGAAAAACTTAGAATATAAGAAACGCACAGTGTAGTACATAGTATATGAGTGAGTTGCACTGAATACTTAGAATATAAGAAACGCAGAGTGTAGTACATAGTATATGAGTGAGTTGCACTGAAAAACTTAGAATATAAGAAACGCACAGTGTAGTACATAGTATATGAGTGAGTTGCACTGAAAAACTTAGAATAAAGAAACGCACAGTGTAGTACATAGTATATGAGTGAGTTGCACTGAAAAACTTAGAATTTAAGAAACGCACAGTGTAGTACATAGTATATGAGTGAGTTGCACTGAAAAACTTAGAATTTAAGAAACGCACAGTGTAGTACATAGTATATGAGTGAGTTGCACTGAAAAACTTAGAATATAAGAAACGCACAGTGTAGTACAATGTCTATGAGTGAGTTGCACTGAATACTTAGAATATAAGAAAAGCACAGTGTAGTACATAGTATATGAGTGAGTTGCACTGAAAAACTTAGAATATAAAAAACGCACAGTGTAGTACATAGTATATGAGTGAGTTGCACTGAAAAATTTAGAATATAAGAAACGTACAGTGTAGTACATAGTATATGAGTGAGTTGCACTGAAAAACTTAGAATATAAGAAACACACAGTGTAGTACATAGTATATGAGTGAGTTGCACTGAAAAACTTAGAATATAAGAAACGCACAGTGTAGTACATACTATATGAGTGAGTTGCACTGAAAAACTTAGAATATAAGAAACGCACAGTGTAGTACATAGTATATGAGTGAGTTGCACTGAAAAACTTAGAATATAAGAAACGCACAGTGTAGTACATAGTATATGAGTGAGTTGCACTGAAAAACTTAGAATATAAGAAACGCACAGTGTAGTACTTAGTATATGAGTGAGTTGCACTGAAAACTTAAAATATAAGAAACGCACAGTGTAGTACATAGTATATGAGTGAGTTGCACTGAAAAACTTAGAATATAAGAAACGCACAGTGTAGTACATAGTATATGAGTGAGTTGCACTGAAAAACTTAGAATATACTGAAAAACCCGCATTACACGAAATGCACAGTGTAGTACATAGTATATGAGTGAGTTGCACTGAAAAACTTAGAATATAAGAAACGCACAGTGTAGTATATAGTATATGAGTGAGTTTCACAGAAAAACTTAGAATTTACTGAAAAACCCGCATTACAGAAATGCACAGTGTAGTACATAGTATATGAGTGAGTTGCACTGAAAAACTTAGAATATAAGAAACGCACAGTGTAGTACATAGTATATGAGTGAGTTGCACTGAAAAACTTAGAATATAAGAAACGCACAGTGTAGTACATAGTATATGAGTGAGTTGCACTGAAAAACTTAGAATATAAGAAACGCACAGTGTAGTACATAGTATATGAGTGAGTTGCACTGAAAAACTTAGAATTTACTGAAAAACCCGCATTACACGAAATGCACAGTGTAGTACATAGTATATGAGTGAGTTGCACTGAAAAATTTAGAATATAAGAAACGCACAGTGTAGTACAGAGTATATGAGTGAGTTGCACTGAAAAACTTAGAATATAAGAAACGCACAGTGTAGTACATAGTATATGAGTGAGTTGCACTGAAAACTTAGAATATAAGAAACGCACAGTGTAGTACATAGTATATGAGTGAGTTGAACTGAAAAACTTAGAATATAAGAAACGCACAGTGTAGTACATAGTATATGAGTGAGTTGCACTGAAAAACTTAGAATATAAGAAACGCACAGTGTAGTACATAGTATATGAGTGAGTTGCACTGAAAAACTTAGAATTTACTGAAAAACCCGCATTACACGAAATGCACCTTGTAGTACATAGTATATGAGTGAGTTGCACTGAAAAACTTAGAATATAAGAAACGGACAGTGTAGTACAGAGTATATGAGTGAGTTGCACTGAAAAACTTAGAATATAAGAAACGCACAGTGTAGTACATAGTATATGAGTGAGTTGCACTGAAAAACTTAGAATATAAGAAACGCACAGTGTAGTACATAGTATATGAGTGAGTTGAACTGAAAAACTTAGAATATAAGAAACGCACAGTGTAGTACATAGTATATGAGTGAGTTGAACTGAAAAACTTAGAATATAAGAAACGCACAGTGTAGTACATAGTATATGAGTGAGTTGCACTGAAAAACTTAGAATATAAGAAACGCACAGTGTAGTACATAGTATATGAGTGAGTTGCACTGAAAAACTTAGAATATAAGAAACGCACAGTGTAGTACATAGTATATGAGTGAGTTGCACTAAAAACTTAGAATATAAGAAACGCACAGTGTAGTACATAGTATATGAGTGAGTTGCACTGAAAAACTTAGAATATAAGAAACGCACAGTGTAGTACATAGTATATGAGTGAGTTGCACTGAAAAACTTAGAATATAAGAAACGCACAGTGTAGTACATAGTATATGAGTGAGTTGCACTGAAAAACTTAGAATATAAGAAACGCACAGTGTAGTACATAGTATATGAGTGAGTTGCACTGAAAAACTTAGAATATAAGAAACGCACAGTGTAGTACATAGTATATGAGTGAGTTGCACTGAAAACTTAGAATATAAGAAACGCACAGTGTAGTACATAGTATATGAGTGAGTTGAACTGAAAAACTTAGAATATAAGAAACGCACAGTGTAGTACATAGTATATGAGTGAGTTGCACTGAAAAACTTAGAATATAAGAAACGCACAGTGTAGTACATAGTATATGAGTGAGTTGCACTGAAAAACTTAGAATATAAGAAACGCACATTGTAGTACATACTATATGAGTGAGTTGCACTGAAAAACTTAGAATATAAGAAACGCACAGTGTAGTACATAGTATATGAGTGAGTTGCACTGAAAAACTTAGAATATAAGAAACGCACAGTGTAGTACATAGTATATGAGTGAGTTGCACTGAAAAACTTAGAATTTAAGAAACGCACAGTGTAGTACATAGTATATGAGTGAGTTGCACTGAAAAACTTAGAATATAAGAAACGCACAGTGTAGTACATAGTATATGAGTGAGTTGCACTGAAAAACTTAGAATATAAGAAACGCACAGTGTAGTACATAGTATATGAGTGAGTTGCACTGAATACTTAGAATATAAGAAACGCACAGTGTAGTACATAGTATATGAGTGAGTTGCACTGAAAAACTTAGAATATAAGAAACGCACAGTGTAGTACATAGTATATGAGTGAGTTGCACTGAAAAACTTAGAATAAAAGAAACGCACAGTGTAGTACATAGTATATGAGTGAGTTGCACTGAAAAACTTAGAATTTAAGAAACGCACAGTGTAGTACATAGTATATGAGTGAGTTGCACTGAAAAACTTAGAATTTAAGAAACGCACAGTGTAGTACATAGTATATGAGTGAGTTGCACTGAAAAACTTAGAATTTAAGAAACGCACAGTGTAGTACATAGTATATGAGTGAGTTGCACTGAAAAACTTAGAATATAAGAAACGCACAGTGTAGTACAATGTATATGAGTGAGTTGCACTGAATACTTAGAATATAAGAAACGCACAGTGTAGTACATAGTATATGAGTGAGTTGCACTGAAAAACTTAGAATATAAAAAACGCACAGTGTAGTACATAGTATATGAGTGAGTTGCACTGAAAAACTTAGAATATAAGAAACGCACAGTGTAGTACATAGTATATGAGTGAGTTGCACTGAAAAACTTAGAATATATGAAACGCACAGTGTAGTACATAGTATATGAGTGAGTTGCACTGAAAAACTTAGAATATAAGAAACGCACAGTGTAGTACATACTATATGAGTGAGTTGCACTGAAAAACTTAGAATATAAGAAACGCACAGTGTAGTACATAGTATATGAGTGAGTTGCACTGAAAAACTTAGAATATAAGAAACGCACAGTGTAGTACATAGTATATGAGTGAGTTGCACTGAAAAACTTAGAATATAAGAAACGCACAGTGTAGTACTTAGTATATGAGTGAGTTGCACTGAAAACTTAAAATATAAGAAACGCACAGTGTAGTACATAGTATATGAGTGAGTTGCACTGAAAAACTTAGAATATAAGAAACGCACAGTGTAGTACATAGTATATGAGTGAGTTGCACTGAAAAATTTAGAATATACTGAAAAACCCGCATTACACGAAATGCACAGTGTAGTACATAGTATATGAGTGAGTTGCACTGAAAAACTTAGAATATAAGAAACGCACAGTGTAGTATATAGTATATGAGTGAGTTTCACAGAAAAACTTAGAATTTACTGAAAAACCCGCATTACAGAAATGCACAGTGTAGTACATAGTATATGAGTGAGTTGCACTGAAAAACTTAGAATATAAGAAACGCACAGTGTAGTACATAGTATATGAGTGAGTTGCACTGAAAAACTTAGAATATAAGAAACGCACAGTGTAGTACATAGTATATGAGTGAGTTGCACTGAAAAACTTAGAATATAAGAAACGCACAGTGTAGTACATAGTATATGAGTCAGTTGCACTGAAAAACTTAGAATTTACTGAAAAACCCGCATTACACGAAATGCACAGTGTAGTACATAGTATATGAGTGAGTTGCACTGAAAAATTTAGAATATAAGAAACGCACAGTGTAGTACATAGTATATGAGTGAGTTGCACTGAAAACTTAGAATATAAGAAACGCACAGTGTAGTACATAGTATATGAGTGAGTTGAACTGAAAAACTTAGAATATAAGAAACGCACAGTGTAGTACATAGTATATGAGTGAGTTGCACTGAAAAACTTAGAATATAAGAAACGCACAGTGTAGTACATAGTATATGAGTGAGTTGCACTGAAAAACTTAGAATATAAGAAACGCACAGTGTAGTACATAGTATATGAGTGAGTTGCACTGAAAAACTTAGAATATAAGAAACGCACAGTGTAGTACATAGTATATGAGTGAGTTGCACTAAAAACTTAGAATATAAGAAACGCACAGTGTAGTACATAGTATATGAGTGAGTTGCACTGAAAAACTTAGAATATAAGAAACGCACAGTGTAGTACATAGTATATGAGTGAGTTGCACTGAAAAACTTAGAATATAAGAAACGCACAGTGTAGTACATAGTATATGAGTGAGTTGCACTGAAAAACTTAGAATATAAGAAACGCACAGTGTAGTACATAGTATATGAGTGAGTTGCACTGAAAAACTTAGAATATAAGAAACGCACAGTGTAGTACATAGTATATGAGTGAGTTGCACTGAAAAACTTAGAATATAAGAAACGCACAGTGTAGTACATAGTATATGAGTGAGTTGCACTGAAAAACTTAGAATATAAGAAACGCACAGTGTAGTACATAGTATATGAGTGAGTTGCACTGAAAAACTTAGAATATAAGAAACGCACAGTGTAGTACATACTATATGAGTGAGTTGCACTGAAAAACTTAGAATATAAGAAACGCACAGTGTAGTACATAGTATATGAGTGAGTTGCACTGAAAAACTTAGAATATAAGAAACGCACAGTGTAGTACATAGTATATGAGTGAGTTGCACTGAAAAACTTAGAATATAAGAAACGCACAGTGTAGTACATAGTATATGAGTGAGTTGCACTGAAAAACTTAGAATATAAGAAACGCACAGTGTAGTACATAGTATATGAGTGAGTTGCACTGAAAAACTTAGAATAAAAGAAACGCACAGTGTAGTACATAGTATATGAGTGAGTTGCACTGAAAAACTTAGAATTTAAGAAACGCACAGTGTAGTACATAGTATATGAGTGAGTTGCACTGAAAAACTTAGAATATAAGAAACGCACAGTGTAGTACATAGTATATGAGTGAGTTGCACTGAAAAACTTAGAATATAAGAAACGCACAGTGTAGTACATACTATATGAGTGAGTTGCACTGAAAAACTTAGAATATAAGAAACGCACAGTGTAGTACATAGTATATGAGTGAGTTGCACTGAAAAACTTAGAATATAAGAAACGCACAGTGTAGTACATAGTATATGAGTGAGTTGCACTGAAAAACTTAGAATTTAAGAAACGCACAGTGTAATACATAGTATATGAGTGAGTTGCACTGAAAAACTTAGAATATAAGAAACGCACAGTGTAGTACATAGTATATGAGTGAGTTGCACTGAAAAACTTAGAATATAAGAAACGCACAGTGTAGTACATAGTATATGAGTGAGTTGCACTGAATACTTAGAATATAAGAAACGCACAGTGTAGTACATAGTATATGAGTGAGTTGCACTGAAAAACTTAGAATATAAGAAACGCACAGTGTAGTACATAGTATATGAGTGAGTTGCACTGAAAAACTTAGAATAAAAGAAACGCACAGTGTAGTACATAGTATATGAGTGAGTTGCACTGAAAAACTTAGAATTTAAGAAACGCACAGTGTAGTACATAGTATATGAGTGAGTTGCACTGAAAAACTTAGAATTTAAGAAACGCACAGTGTAGTACATAGTATATGAGTGAGTTGCACTGAAAAACTTAGAATATAAGAAACGCACAGTGTAGTACATAGTATATGAGTGAGTTGCACTGAAAAACTTAGAATATAAGAAACGCACAGTGTAGTACAATGTATATGAGTGAGTTGCACTGAATACTTAGAATATAAGAAACGCACAGTGTAGTACATAGTATATGAGTGAGTTGCACTGAAAAACTTAGAATATAAAAAACGCACAGTGTAGTACATAGTATATGAGTGAGTTGCACTGAAAAACTTAGAATATAAGAAACGCACAGTGTAGTACATAGTATATGAGTGAGTTGCACTGAAAAACTTAGAATATAAGAAACGCACAGTGTAGTACATAGTATATGAGTGAGTTGCACTGAAAAACTTAGAATATAAGAAACGCACAGTGTAGTACATACTATATGAGTGAGTTGCACTGAAAAACTTAGAATATAAGAAACGCACAGTGTAGTACATAGTATATGAGTGAGTTGCACTGAAAAACTTAGAATATAAGAAACGCACAGTGTAGTACATAGTATATGAGTGAGTTGCACTGAAAAACTTAGAATATAAGAAACGCACAGTGTAGTACTTAGTATATGAGTGAGTTGCACTGAAAACTTAAAATATAAGAAACGCACAGTGTAGTACATAGTATATGAGTGAGTTGCACTGAAAAACTTAGAATATAAGAAACGCACAGTGTAGTACATAGTATATGAGTGAGTTGCACTGAAAAATTTAGAATATACTGAAAAACCCGCATTACACGAAATGCACAGTGTAGTACATAGTATATGAGTGAGTTGCACTGAAAAACTTAGAATATAAGAAACGCACAGTGTAGTATATAGTATATGAGTGAGTTTCACAGAAAAACTTAGAATTTACTGAAAAACCCGCATTACAGAAATGCACAGTGTAGTACATAGTATATGAGTGAGTTGCACTGAAAAACTTAGAATATAAGAAACGCACAGTGTAGTACATAGTATATGAGTGAGTTGCACTGAAAAACTTAGAATATAAGAAACGCACAGTGTAGTACATAGTATATGAGTGAGTTGCACTGAAAAACTTAGAATATAAGAAACGCACAGTGTAGTACATAGTATATGAGTCAGTTGCACTGAAAAACTTAGAATTTACTGAAAAACCCGCATTACACGAAATGCACAGTGTAGTACATAGTATATGAGTGAGTTGCACTGAAAAATTTAGAATATAAGAAACGCACAGTGTAGTACAGAGTATATGAGTGAGTTGCACTGAAAAACTTAGAATATAAGAAACGCACAGTGTAGTACATAGTATATGAGTGAGTTGCACTGAAAACTTAGAATATAAGAAACGCACAGTGTAGTACATAGTATATGAGTGAGTTGAACTGAAAAACTTAGAATATAAGAAACGCACAGTGTAGTACATAGTATATGAGTGAGTTGCACTGAAAAACTTAGAATATAAGAAACGCACAGTGTAGTACATAGTATATGAGTGAGTTGCACTGAAAAACTTAGAATATAAGAAACGCACAGTGTAGTACATAGTATATGAGTGAGTTGCACTGAAAAACTTAGAATATAAGAAACGCACAGTGTAGTACATAGTATATGAGTGAGTTGCACTAAAAACTTAGAATATAAGAAACGCACAGTGTAGTACATAGTATATGAGTGAGTTGCACTGAAAAACTTAGAATATAAGAAACGCACAGTGTAGTACATAGTATATGAGTGAGTTGCACTGAAAAACTTAGAATATAAGAAACGCACAGTGTAGTACATAGTATATGAGTGAGTTGCACTGAAAAACTTAGAATATAAGAAACGCACAGTGTAGTACATACTATATGAGTGAGTTGCACTGAAAAACTTAGAATATAAGAAACGCACAGTGTAGTACATAGTATATGAGTGAGTTGCACAAAAAACTTAGAATATAAGAAACGCACAGTGTAGTACATAGTATATGAGTGAGTTGCACTGAAAAACTTAGAATATAAGAAACGCACAGTGTAGTACATAGTATATGAGTGAGTTGCACTAAAAACTTAGAATATAAGAAACGCACAGTGTAGTACATAGTATATGAGTGAGTTGCACTGAAAAACTTAGAATATTAGAAACGCACAGTGTAGTACATAGTATATGAGTGAGTTGCACTGAAAAACTTAGAATATAAGAAACGCACAGTGTAGTACTTAGTATATGAGTGATTTGCACTGAAAACTTAGAATATAAGAAACGCACAGTGTAGTACATAGTATATGAGTGAGTTGCACTGAAAAACTTAGAATATAAGAAACGCACAGTGTAGTACATAGTATATGAGTGAGTTGCACTGAAAAACTTAGAATATACTGAAAAACCCGCATTACACGAAATGCACAGTGTAGTACATAGTATATGAGTGAGTTGCACTGAAAAACTTAGAATATAAGAAACGCACAGTGTAGTATATAGTATATGAGTGAGTTTCACTGAAAAACTTAGAATTTACTGAAAAACCCGCATTACACGAAATGCACAGTGTAGTACATAGTATATGAGTGAGTTGCACTGAAATACTTAGAATATAAGAAACGCACAGTGTAGTACATAGTATATGAGTGAGTTGCACTGAAAAAATTAGAATATAAGAAACGCACAGTGTAGTACATAGTATATGAGTGAGTTGCACTGAAAAACTTAGAATATAAGAAACGCACAGTGTAGTACATAGTATATGAGTGAGTTGCACTGAAAAACTTAGAATTTACTGAAAAACCCGCATTACACGAAATGCACAGTGTAGTACATAGTATATGAGTGAGTTGCACTGAAAAACTTAGAATATAAGAAACGCACAGTGTAGTACATAGTATATGAGTGAGTTGCACTGAAAAACTTAGAATATAAGAAACGCACAGTGTAGTACATAGTATATGAGTGAGTTGCACTGAAAACTTAGAATATAAGAAACGCACAGTGTAGTACATAGCATATGAGTAAGTTGAACTGAAAAACTTGGAATATAAGAAACGCACAGTGTAGTACATAGTATATGAGTGAGTTGCACTGAAAAACTTAGAATATAAGAAACGCACAGTGTAGTACATAGTATATGAGTGAGTTGCACTGAAAAACTTAGAATATAAGAAACGCACAGTGTAGTACATAGTATATGAGTGAGTTGCACTGAAAAACTTAGAATATAAGAAACGCACAGTGTAGTACATAGTATATGAGTGAGTTGCACTGAAAAACTTAGAATATAAGAAACGCACAGTGTAGTACATAGTATATGAGTGACTTGCACTGAAAAACTTAGAATATAAGAAACGCACAGTGTAGTACATAGTTTATGAGTGAGTTGCACTGAAAAACTTAGAATATAAGAAACGCACAGTGTAGTACATAGTATATGAGTGAGTTGCACTGAAAAACTTAGAATATAAGAAACGCACAGTGTAGTACATAGTATATGAGTGAGTTGCACTGAAAACTTAGAATATAAGAAACGCACAGTGTAGTACATAGTATATGAGTGAGTTGAACTGAAAAACTTAGAATATAAGAAACGCACAGTGTAGTACATAGTATATGAGTGAGTTGCACTGAAAAACTTAGAATATAAAAAACGCACAGTGTAGTACATAGTATATGAGTGAGTTGCACTGAAAAACTTAGAATATAAGAAACGCACAGTGTAGTACATAGTATATGAGTGAGTTGCACTGAAAAACTTAGAATATAAGAAACGCACAGTGTAGTACATAGTATATGAGTGAGTTGCACTGAAAAACTTAGTATATAAGAAACGCACATGTAGTACATAGTATATGAGTGAGTTGCACTGAAAAACTTAGAATATAAGAAACGCACAGTGTAGTACATAGTATATGAGTGAGTTGCACTGAAAAACTTAGAATATAAGAAACGCACAGTGTAGTACATAGTATATGAGTGAGTTGCACTGAAAAACTTAGAATATAAGAAACGCACAGTGTAGTACATAGTATATGAGTGAGTTGCACTAAAAACTTAGAATATAAGAAACGCACAGTGTAGTACATAGTATATGAGTGAGTTGCACTGAAAAACTTAGAATATTAGAAACGCACAGTGTAGTACATAGTATATGAGTGAGTTGCACTGAAAAACTTAGAATATAAGAAACGCACAGTGTAGTACTTAGTATATGAGTGAGTTGCACTGAAATCTTAGAATATAAGAAACGCAGAGTGTAGTACATACTATATGAGTGAGTTGCACTGAAAAACTTAGAATATAAGAAACGCACAGTGTAGTACATAGTATATGAGTGAGTTGCACTGAAAAACCTAGAATATACTGAAAAACCCGCATTACACGAAATGCACAGTGTAGTACATAGTATATGAGTGAGTTGCACTGAAAAACTTAGAATATAAGAAACGCACAGTGTAGTATATAGTATATGAGTGAGTTTCACTGAAAAACTTAGAATTTACTGAAAAACCCGCATTACACGAAACGCACAGTGTAGTACATAGTATATGAGTGAGTTGCACTGAAAAACTTAGAATATAAGAAACGCACAGTGTAGTACATAGTATATGAGTGAGTTGCACTGAAAACTTAGAATATAAGAAACGCACAGTGTAGTACATAGTATATGAGTGAGTTGCACTGAAAAACTTAGAATTTACTGAAAATCCCGCATTACACGAAATGCACAGTGTAGTACATAGTATATGAGTGAGTTGCACTGAAAAACTTAGAATATAAGAAACGCACAGTGTAGTACAGAGTATATGAGTGAGTTGCACTGAAAAACTTAGAATATAAGAAACGGACAGTGTAGTACATAGTATATGAGTGAGTTGCACTGAAAAACTTAGAATATAAGAAACGCACAGTGTAGTACATAGTATATGAGTGAGTTGCACTGAAAAACTTAGAATATAAGAAACGCACAGTGTACTACATAGTATATGAGTGAGTTGCACTGAAAAACTAAGAATATAAGAAACGCACAGTGTAGTACCTAGTATATGAGTGAGTTGCACTGAAAAACTTAGAATATAAGAAACGCACAGTGTAGTACATAGTATATGAGTGAGTTGCACTGAAAAACTTAGAATATAAGAAACGCACAGTGTAGTACATAGTATATGAGTGAGTTGCACTGAAAAACTTAGAATATAAGAAACGCACAGTGTAGTACATAGTATATGAGTGAGTTGCACTGAAAAACTTAGAATTTACTGAAAAACCCGCATTACACAAAATGCACAGTGTAGTACATAGTATATGAGTGAGTTGAACTGAAAAACTTAGAATTTACTGAAAACCCGCATTACAGGAAATGCACAGTGTAGTACATAGTATATGAGTGAGTTGCACTGAAAAACTTAGAATATAAGAAACGCACAGTGTAGTACATAGTATATGAGTGAGTTGCACTGAAAAACTTAGAATATAAGAAACGCACAGTGTAGTACATAGTATATGAGTGAGTTGCACTGAAAAACTTAGAATATAAGAAACGCACAGTGTAGTACATAGTATATGAGTGAGTTGCACTGAAAAACTTAGAATATAAGAAACGCACAGTGTAGTACTTAGTATATGAGTGAGTTGCACTGAAAACTTAAAATATAAGAAACGCACAGTGTAGTACATAGTATATGAGTGAGTTGCACTGAAAAACTTAGAATATAAGAAACGCACAGTGTAGTACATAGTATATGAGTGAGTTGCACTGAAAAATTTAGAATATACTGAAAAACCCGCATTACACGAAATGCACAGTGTAGTACATAGTATATGAGTGAGTTGCACTGAAAAACTTAGAATATAAGAAACGCACAGTGTAGTATATAGTATATGAGTGAGTTTCACAGAAAAACTTAGAATTTACTGAAAAACCCGCATTACAGAAATGCACAGTGTAGTACATAGTATATGAGTGAGTTGCACTGAAAAACTTAGAATATAAGAAACGCACAGTGTAGTACATAGTATATGAGTGAGTTGCACTGAAAAACTTAGAATATAAGAAACGCACAGTGTAGTACATAGTATATGAGTGAGTTGCACTGAAAAACTTAGAATATAAGAAACGCACAGTGTAGTACATAGTATATGAGTCAGTTGCACTGAAAAACTTAGAATTTACTGAAAAACCCGCATTACACGAAATGCACAGTGTAGTACATAGTATATGAGTGAGTTGCACTGAAAAATTTAGAATATAAGAAACGCACAGTGTAGTACAGAGTATATGAGTGAGTTGCACTGAAAAACTTAGAATATAAGAAACGCACAGTGTAGTACATAGTATATGAGTGAGTTGCACTGAAAACTTAGAATATAAGAAACGCACAGTGTAGTACATAGTATATGAGTGAGTTGAACTGAAAAACTTAGAATATAAGAAACGCACAGTGTAGTACATAGTATATGAGTGAGTTGCACTGAAAAACTTAGAATATAAGAAACGCACAGTGTAGTACATAGTATATGAGTGAGTTGCACTGAAAAACTTAGAATATAAGAAACGCACAGTGTAGTACATAGTATATGAGTGAGTTGCACTGAAAAACTTAGAATATAAGAAACGCACAGTGTAGTACATAGTATATGAGTGAGTTGCACTAAAAACTTAGAATATAAGAAACGCACAGTGTAGTACATAGTATATGAGTGAGTTGCACTGAAAAACTTAGAATATAAGAAACGCACAGTGTAGTACATAGTATATGAGTGAGTTGCACTGAAAAACTTAGAATATAAGAAACGCACAGTGTAGTACATAGTATATGAGTGAGTTGCACTGAAAAACTTAGAATATAAGAAACGCACAGTGTAGTACATAGTATATGAGTGAGTTGCACTGAAAAACTTAGAATATAAGAAACGCACAGTGTAGTACATAGTATATGAGTGAGTTGCACTGAAAAACTTAGAATATAAGAAACGCACAGTGTAGTACATAGTATATGAGTGAGTTGCACTGAAAAACTTAGAATATAAGAAACGCACAGTGTAGTACATAGTATATGAGTGAGTTGCACTGAAAAACTTAGAATATAAGAAACGCACAGTGTAGTACATACTATATGAGTGAGTTGCACTGAAAAACTTAGAATATAAGAAACGCACAGTGTAGTACATAGTATATGAGTGAGTTGCACTGAAAAACTTAGAATATAAGAAACGCACAGTGTAGTACATAGTATATGAGTGAGTTGCACTGAAAAACTTAGAATATAAGAAACGCACAGTGTAGTACATACTATATGAGTGAGTTGCACTGAAAAACTTAGAATATAAGAAACGCACAGTGTAGTACATAGTATATGAGTGAGTTGCACAAAAAACTTAGAATATAAGAAACGCACAGTGTAGTACATAGTATATGAGTGAGTTGCACTGAAAAACTTAGAATATAAGAAACGCACAGTGTAGTACATAGTATATGAGTGAGTTGCACTAAAAACTTAGAATATAAGAAACGCACAGTGTAGTACATAGTATATGAGTGAGTTGCACTGAAAAACTTAGAATATTAGAAACGCACAGTGTAGTACATAGTATATGAGTGAGTTGCACTGAAAAACTTAGAATATAAGAAACGCACAGTGTAGTACTTAGTATATGAGTGATTTGCACTGAAAACTTAGAATATAAGAAACGCACAGTGTAGTACATAGTATATGAGTGAGTTGCACTGAAAAACTTAGAATATAAGAAACGCACAGTGTAGTACATAGTATATGAGTGAGTTGCACTGAAAAACTTAGAATATACTGAAAAACCTGCATTACACGAAATGCACAGTGTAGTACATAGTATATGAGTGAGTTGCACTGAAAAACTTAGAATATAAGAAACGCACAGTGTAGTATATAGTATATGAGTGAGTTTCACTGAAAAACTTAGAATTTACTGAAAAACCCGCATTACACGAAATGCACAGTGTAGTACATAGTATATGAGTGAGTTGCACTGAAATACTTAGAATATAAGAAACGCACAGTGTAGTACATAGTATATGAGTGAGTTGCACTGAAAAAATTAGAATATAAGAAACGCACAGTGTAGTACATAGTATATGAGTGAGTTGCACTGAAAAACTTAGAATATAAGAAACGCACAGTGTAGTACATAGTATATGAGTGAGTTGCACTGAAAAACTTAGAATTTACTGAAAAACCCGCATTACACGAAATGCACAGTGTAGTACATAGTATATGAGTGAGTTGCACTGAAAAACTTAGAATATAAGAAACGCACAGTGTAGTACATAGTATATGAGTGAGTTGCACTGAAAAACTTAGAATATAAGAAACGCACAGTGTAGTACATAGTATATGAGTGAGTTGCACTGAAAACTTAGAATATAAGAAACGCACAGTGTAGTACATAGCATATGAGTAAGTTGAACTGAAAAACTTGGAATATAAGAAACGCACAGTGTAGTACATAGTATATGAGTGAGTTGCACTGAAAAACTTAGAATATAAGAAACGCACAGTGTAGTACATAGTATATGAGTGAGTTGCACTGAAAAACTTAGAATATAAGAAACGCACAGTGTAGTACATAGTATATGAGTGAGTTGCACTGAAAAACTTAGAATATAAGAAACGCACAGTGTAGTACATAGTATATGAGTGAGTTGCACTGAAAAACTTAGAATATAAGAAACGCACAGTGTAGTACATAGTATATGAGTGACTTGCACTGAAAAACTTAGAATATAAGAAACGCACAGTGTAGTACATAGTTTATGAGTGAGTTGCACTGAAAAACTTAGAATATAAGAAACGCACAGTGTAGTACATAGTATATGAGTGAGTTGCACTGAAAAACTTAGAATATAAGAAACGCACAGTGTAGTACATAGTATATGAGTGAGTTGCACTGAAAACTTAGAATATAAGAAACGCACAGTGTAGTACATAGTATATGAGTGAGTTGAACTGAAAAACTTAGAATATAAGAAACGCACAGTGTAGTACATAGTATATGAGTGAGTTGCACTGAAAAACTTAGAATATAAAAAACGCACAGTGTAGTACATAGTATATGAGTGAGTTGCACTGAAAAACTTAGAATATAAGAAACGCACAGTGTAGTACATAGTATATGAGTGAGTTGCACTGAAAAACTTAGAATATAAGAAACGCACAGTGTAGTACATAGTATATGAGTGAGTTGCACTGAAAAACTTAGTATATAAGAAACGCACATGTAGTACATAGTATATGAGTGAGTTGCACTGAAAAACTTAGAATATAAGAAACGCACAGTGTAGTACATAGTATATGAGTGAGTTGCACTGAAAAACTTAGAATATAAGAAACGCACAGTGTAGTACATAGTATATGAGTGAGTTGCACTGAAAAACTTAGAATATAAGAAACGCACAGTGTAGTACATAGTATATGAGTGAGTTGCACTAAAAACTTAGAATATAAGAAACGCACAGTGTAGTACATAGTATATGAGTGAGTTGCACTGAAAAACTTAGAATATTAGAAACGCACAGTGTAGTACATAGTATATGAGTGAGTTGCACTGAAAAACTTAGAATATAAGAAACGCACAGTGTAGTACTTAGTATATGAGTGAGTTGCACTGAAATCTTAGAATATAAGAAACGCAGAGTGTAGTACATACTATATGAGTGAGTTGCACTGAAAAACTTAGAATATAAGAAACGCACAGTGTAGTACATAGTATATGAGTGAGTTGCACTGAAAAACCTAGAATATACTGAAAAACCCGCATTACACGAAATGCACAGTGTAGTACATAGTATATGAGTGAGTTGCACTGAAAAACTTAGAATATAAGAAACGCACAGTGTAGTATATAGTATATGAGTGAGTTTCACTGAAAAACTTAGAATTTACTGAAAAACCCGCATTACACGAAATGCACAGTGTAGTACATAGTATATGAGTGAGTTGCACTGAAAAACTTAGAATATAAGAAACGCACAGTGTAGTACATAGTATATGAGTGAGTTGCACTGAAAACTTAGAATATAAGAAACGCACAGTGTAGTACATAGTATATGAGTGAGTTGCACTGAAAAACTTAGAATTTACTGAAAATCCCGCATTACACGAAATGCACAGTGTAGTACATAGTATATGAGTGAGTTGCACTGAAAAACTTAGAATATAAGAAACGCACAGTGTAGTACAGAGTATATGAGTGAGTTGCACTGAAAAACTTAGAATATAAGAAACGGACAGTGTAGTACATAGTATATGAGTGAGTTGCACTGAAAAACTTAGAATATAAGAAACGCACAGTGTAGTACATAGTATATGAGTGAGTTGCACTGAAAAACTTAGAATATAAGAAACGCACAGTGTACTACATAGTATATGAGTGAGTTGCACTGAAAAACTAAGAATATAAGAAACGCACAGTGTAGTACCTAGTATATGAGTGAGTTGCACTGAAAAACTTAGAATATAAGAAACGCACAGTGTAGTACATAGTATATGAGTGAGTTGCACTGAAAAACTTAGAATATAAGAAACGCACAGTGTAGTACATAGTATATGAGTGAGTTGCACTGAAAAACTTAGAATATAAGAAACGCACAGTGTAGTACATAGTATATGAGTGAGTTGCACTGAAAAACTTAGAATTTACTGAAAAACCCGCATTACACAAAATGCACAGTGTAGTACATAGTATATGAGTGAGTTGAACTGAAAAACTTAGAATTTACTGAAAACCCGCATTACAGGAAATGCACAGTGTAGTACATAGTATATGAGTGAGTTGCACTGAAAAACTTAGAATATAAGAAACGCACAGTGTAGTACATAGTATATGAGTGAGTTGCACTGAAAAACTTAGAATATAAGAAACGCACAGTGTAGTACATAGTATATGAGTGAGTTGCACTGAAAAACTTAGAATATAAGAAACGCACAGTGTAGTACATAGTATATGAGTGAGTTGCACTGAAAAACTTAGAATATAAGAAACGCACAGTGTAGTACATAGTATATGAGTGAGTTGCACTGAAAACTTAGAATATAAGAAACGCACAGTGTAGTACATAGTATATGAGTGAGTTGAACTGAAAAACTTAGAATATAAGAAACGCACAGTGTAGTACATAGTATATGAGTGAGTTGCACTGAAAAACTTAGAATATAAGAAACGCACAGTGTAGTACATAGTATATGAGTGAGTTGCACTGAAAAACTTAGAATATAAGAAACGCACAGTGTAGTACATACTATATGAGTGAGTTGCACTGAAAAACGTAGAATAAAAGAAACGCACAGTGTAGTACATAGTATATGAGTGAGTTGCACTGAAAAACTTAGAATAAAAGAAACGCACAGTGTAGTACATAGTATATGAGTGAGTTGCACTGAAAAACTTAGAATATAAGAAACGCACAGTGTAGTACATAGTATATGAGTGAGTTGCACTGAAAAACTTAGAATTTAAGAAACGCACAGTGTAGTACATAGTATATGAGTGAGTTGCACTGAAAAACTTAGAATATAAGAAACGCACAGTGTAGTACATAGTATATGAGTGAGTTGCACTGAAAAACTTAGAATATAAGAAACGCACAGTGTAGTACATAGTATATGAGTGAGTTGCACTGAATACTTAGAATATAAGAAACGCACAGTGTAGTACATAGTATATGAGTGAGTTGCACTGAAAAACTTAGAATATAAGAAACGCACATGTAGTACATAGTATATGAGTGAGTTGCACTGAAAAACTTAGAATTTTAGAAACGCACAGTGTAGTACATAGTATATGAGTGAGTTGCACTGAAAAACTTAGAATATAAGAAACGCACAGTGTAGTACTTAGTATATGAGTGAGTTGCACTGAAATCTTAGAATATAAGAAACGCAGAGTGTAGTACATAGTATATGAGTGAGTTGCACTGAAAAACTTAGAATATAAAAAACGCACAGTGTAGTACATAGTATATGAGTGAGTTGCACTGAAAAACTTAGAATATAAGAAACGCACAGTGTAGTACATAGTATATGAGTGAGTTGCACTGAAAAACTTAGAATATAAGAAACGCACAGTGTAGTATATAGTATATGAGTGAGTTTCACTGAAAAACTTAGAATTTACTGAAAAACCCGCATTACACGAAATGCACAGTGTAGTACATAGTATATGAGTGAGTTGCACTGAAAAACTTAGAATATAAGAAACGCACAGTGTAGTACATAGTATATGAGTGAGTTGCACTGAAAAACTTAGAATATAAGAAACGCACAGTGTAGTACATAGTATATGAGTGAGTTGCACTGAAAAACTTAGAATTTACTGAAAAACCCGCCTTACACGAAATGCACAGTGTAGTACATAGTATATGAGTGAGTTGCACTGAAAAACTTAGAATATAAGAAACGCACAGTGTAGTACAGAGTATATGAGTGAGTTGCACTGAAAAACTTAGAATATAAGAAACGGACAGTGTAGTACATAGTATATGAGTGAGTTGCACTGAAAAATTTAGAATATAAGAAACGCACAGTGTAGTACATAGTATATGAGTGAGTTGCACTGAAAAACTTAGAATATAAGAAACGCACAGTGTACTACATAGTATATGAGTGAGTTGCACTGAAAAACTAAGAATATACGAAATGCACAGTGTAGTACATAGTATATGAGTGAGTTGCACTGAAAAACTTAGAATATAAGAAACGCACAGTGTAGTACATAGTATATGAGTGAGTTGCACTGAAAAACTTAGAATATAAGAAACGCACAGTGTAGTACATAGTATATGAGTGAGTTGCACTGAAAAACTTAGAATATAAGAAACGCACAGTGTAGTACATAGTATATGAGTGAGTTGCACTGAAAAACTTAGAATTTACTGAAAAACCCGCATTACACGAAATGCACAGTGTAGTACATAGTATATGAGTGAGTTGATCTGAAAAACTTAGAATTTACTGAAAACCCGCATTACACGAAATGCACAGTGTAGTACATAGTATATGAGTGAGTTGCACTGAAAAACTTAAAATATAAGAAACGCACAGTGTAGTACATAGTATATGAGTGAGTTGCACTGAAAAACTTAGAATATAAGAAACGCACAGTGTAGTACATTGTATATGAGTGAATTGCACTGAAAAACTTAGAATATAAGAAACGCACAGTGTAGTACATAGTATATGAGTGAGTTGCACTGAAAAACTTAGATTATAAGAAATGCACAGTGTAGTACATAGTATATGAGTGAGTTGCACTGAAAAACTTAGAATATAAGAAACGCACAGTGTAGTACATAGTATATGAGTGAGTTGCACTGAAAAACTTAGAATATAAGAAACGCACAGTGTAGTACATAGTATATGAGTGAGTTGCACTGAAAAACTTAGAATATAAGAAACGGACAGTGTAGTACATAGTATATGAGTGAGTTGCACTGAAAAACTTAGAATATAAGAAACGCACAGTGTACTACATAGTATATGAGTGAGTTGCACTGAAAAACTTAGAATATAAGAAACGCACAGTGTAGTACATAGTATATGAGTGAGTTGCACTGAAAAACTTAGAATATAAGAAACGCACAGTGTAGTACATAGTATATGAGTGAGTTGCACTGAAAAACTTAGAATATAAGAAACGCACAGTGTAGTACATAGTATATGAGTGAGTTGCACTGAAAAACTTAGAATATAAGAAACGCACAGTGTAGTACATAGTATATGAGTGAGTTGCACTGAAAAACTTAGAATTTACTGAAAAACCCGCATTACACAAAATGCACAGTGTAGTACATAGTATATGAGTGAGTTGAACTGAAAAATTTAGAATTTACTGAAAACCCGCATTACACGAAATGCACAGTGTAGTACATAGTATATGAGTGAGTTGCTCTGAAAAACTTAGAATATAAGAAACGCACAAGGTAGTACATAATATATGATTGAGTTGCACTGAAAAACGTAGAATATAAGAAACGCACAGTGTAGTACATAGTATATGAGTGAGTTGCACTGAAAAACTTAGAATATAAGAAACGCACAGTGTAGTACATAGTATATGAGTGAGTTGCACTGAAAAACTTAGAATATAAGAAACGCACAATGTAGTACATAGTATATGAGTGAGTTGCACTGAAAAACTTAGAATATAAGAAACGCACAGTGTAGTACATAGTATATGATTGAGTTGCACTGAAAAACTTAGAATATAAGAAACGCACAGTGTACTACATAGTATATGAGTGAGTTGCACTGAAAAACTTAGAATATAAGAAACGCACAGTGTAGTACATAGTATATGAGTGAGTTGCACTGAAAAACTTAGAATATAAGAAACGCACAGTGTAGTACATAGTATATGAGTGAGTTGCACTGAAAAACTTAGAATATAAGAAACGCACAGTGTAGTACATAGTATATGAGTGAGTTGCACTGAAAAACTTAGAATATAAGAAACGCACAGTGTAGTACATAGTATATGAGTGAGTTGCACTGAAAAACTTAGAATTTACTGAAAAACCCGCATTACACGAAATGCACAGTGTAGTACATAGTATATGAGTGAGTTGAACTGAAAAACTTAGAATTTACTGAAAACCCGCATTACACGAAATGCACAGTGTAGTACATAGTATATGAGTGAGTTGCTCTGAAAAACTTAGAATATAAGAAACGCACAGTGTAGTACATAGTATATGATTGAGTTGCACTGAAAAACTTAGAATATAAGAAACGCACAGTGTAGTACATAGTATATGAGTGAGTTGCACTGAAAAACTTAGAATATAAGAAACGCACAGTGTAGTACATAGTATATGAGTGAGTTGCACTGAAAAACTTAGAATATAATAAATGCACAGTGTAGTACATAATATATGAGTGAGTTGCACTGAAAAACTTAGAATATAAGAAACGCATAGTGTAGTACATAGTATATGAGTGAGTTGCACTGAAAAACTTAGAATATAAGAAACGCACAGTGTAGTACCTAGTATATGAGTGAGTTGCACTGAAAACTTAGAATATAAGAAACGCACAGTGTAGTACATAGTATATGAGTGAGTTGCACTGAAAAACTTAGAATATAAGAAACGCACAGTGTAGTACATAGTATATGAGTGAGTTGCACTGAAAAACTTAGAATATAAGAAACGCACAGTGTAGTACATAGTATATGAGTGAGTTGCACTGAAAAACTTAGAATTTACTGAAAAACCAGCATTACACGAAATGCACAGTGTAGTACATAATATATGAGTGAGTTGAAATGAAAAACTTAGAATTTACTGAAAACCCGCATTACACGAAATGCACAGTGTAGTACATAGTATATGAGTGAGTTGCACTGAAAAACTTAGAATATAAGAAACGCACAGTGTAGTACATAGTATATGAGTGAGTTGCACTGAAAAACTTAGAATATAAGAAACGCACAGTGTAGTACATAGTATATGAGTGAGTTGCACTGAAAAACTTAGAATATAAGAAACGCACAGTGTAGTACATAGTATATGAGTGAGTTGCACTGAAAAACTTAGATTATAAGAAATGCACAGAGTAGTACATAGTATATGAGTGAGTTGCACTGAAAAACTTAGAATATAAGAAACGCACAGTGTAGTACATAGTATATGAGTGAGTTGCACTGAAAAACTTAGAATATAAGAAACGCACAGTGTAGTACATAGTATATGAGTGAGTTGCACTGAAAAACTTAGAATTTAAGAAACGCACAGTGTAGTACATAGTATGAGTGAGTTGCACTGAAAAACTTAGAATTTACTGAAAAACCCGCATTACATGAAATGCACAGTGTAGTACATAGTATATGAGTGAGTTGCACTGAAAAACTTAGAATATAAGAAACGCACAGTGTAGTACAGAGTATATGAGTGAGTTGTACTGAAAAACTTAGAATATAAGAAACGCACAGTGTAGTACATAGTATATGAGTGAGTTGCACTGAAAAACTTAGAATATAAGAAACGCACAGTGTAGTACATAGTATATGAGTGAGTTGCACTGAAAAACTTAGAATATAAGAAACGGACAGTGTAGTACATAGTATATGAGTGAGTTGCACTGAAAAACTTAGAATATAAGAAACGCACAGTGTACTACATAGTATATGAGTGAGTTGCACTGAAAAACTTAGAATATAAGAAACGCACAGTGTAGTACATAGTATATGAGTGAGTTGCACTGAAAAACTTAGAATATAAGAAACGCACAGTGTAGTACATAGTATATGAGTGAGTTGCACTGAAAAACTTAGAATATAGGAAACGCACAGTGTAGTACATAGTATATGAGTGAGTTGCACTGAAAAACTTAGAATATAAGAAACGCACAGTGTAGTACATAGTATATGAGTGAGTTGCACTGAAAAACTTAGAATTTACTGAAAAACCCGCATTACACAAAATGCACAGTGTAGTACATAGTATATGAGTGAGTTGAACTGAAAAACTTAGAATTTACTGAAAACCCGCATTACACGAAATGCACAGTGTAGTACATAGTATATGAGTGAGTTGCTCTGAAAAACTTAGAATATAAGAAACGCACAGTGTAGTACATAGTATATGATTGAGTTGCACTGAAAAACTTAGAATATAAGAAACGCACAGTGTAGTACATAGTATATGAGTGAGTTGCACTGAAAAACTTAGAATATAAGAAACGCACAGTGTAGTACATAGTATATGAGTGAGTTGCACTGAAAAACTTAGAATATAAGAAACGCACAATGTAGTACATAGTATATGAGTGAGTTGCACTGAAAAACTTAGAATATAAGAAACGCACAGTGTAGTACATAGTATATGATTGAGTTGCACTGAAAAACTTAGAATATAAGAAACGCACAGTGTACTACATAGTATATGAGTGAGTTGCACTGAAAAACTTAGAATATAAGAAACGCACAGTGTAGTACATAGTATATGAGTGAGTTGCACTGAAAACTTAGAATATAAGAAACGCACAGTGTAGTACATAGTATATGAGTGAGTTGCACTGAAAAACTTAGAATATAAGAAACGCACAGTGTAGTACATAGTATATGAGTGAGTTGCACTGAAAAACTTAGAATATAAGAAACGCACAGTGTAGTACATAGTATATGAGTGAGTTGCACTGAAAAACTTAGAATTTACTGAAAAACCCGCATTACACGAAATGCACAGTGTAGTACATAGTATATGAGTGAGTTGAACTGAAAAAATTAGAATTTACTGAAAACCCGCATTACACGAAATGCACAGTGTAGTACATAGTATATGAGTGAGTTGCTCTGAAAAACTTAGAATATAAGAAACGCACAGTGTAGTACATAGTATATGATTGAGTTGCACTGAAAAACTTAGAATATAAGAAACGCACAGTGTAGTACATAGTATATGAGTGAGTTGCACTGAAAAACTTAGAATATAAGAAACGCACAGTGTAGTACATAGTATATGAGTGAGTTGCACTGAAAAACTTAGAATATAATAAATGCACAGTGTAGTACATAATATATGAGTGAGTTGCACTGAAAAACTTAGAATATAAGAAACGCATAGTGTAGTACATAGTATATGAGTGAGTTGCACTGAAAAACTTAGAATATAAGAAACGCACAGTGTAGTACCTAGTATATGAGTGAGTTGCACTGAAAACTTAGAATATAAGAAACGCACAGTGTAGTACATAGTATATGAGTGAGTTGCACTGAAAAACTTAGAATATAAGAAACGCACAGTGTAGTACATAGTATATGAGTGAGTTGCACTGAAAAACTTAGAATATAAGAAACGCACAGTGTAGTACATAGTATATGAGTGAGTTGCACTGAAAAACTTAGAATTTACTGAAAAACCCGCATTACACGAAATGCACAGTGTAGTACATAATATATGAGTGAGTTGAAATGAAAAACTTAGAATTTACTGAAAACCCGCATTACACGAAATGCACAGTGTAGTACATAGTATATGAGTGAGTTGCACTGAAAAACTTAGAATATAAGAAACGCACAGTGTAGTACATAGTATATGAGTGAGTTGCACTGAAAAACTTAGAATATAAGAAACGCACAGTGTAGTACATAGTATATGAGTGAGTTGCACTGAAAAACTTAGAATATAAGAAACGCACAGTGTAGTACATAGTATATGAGTGAGTTGCACTGAAAAACTTAGATTATAAGAAATGCACAGAGTAGTACATAGTATATGAGTGAGTTGCACTGAAAAACTTAGAATATAAGAAACGCACAGTGTAGTACATAGTATATGAGTGAGTTGCACTGAAAAACTTAGAATATAAGAAACGCACAGTGTAGTACATAGTATATGAGTGAGTTGCACTGAAAAACTTAGAATTTAAGAAACGCACAGTGTAGTACATAGTATGAGTGAGTTGCACTGAAAAACTTAGAATTTACTGAAAAACCCGCATTACACGAAATGCACAGTGTAGTACGTAGTATATGAGTGAGTTGCACTGAAAAACTTAGAATATAAGAAACGCACAGTGTAGTACAGAGTATATGAGTGAGTTGTACTGAAAAACTTAGAATATAAGAAACGCACAGTGTAGTACATAGTATATGAGTGAGTTGCACTGAAAAACTTAGAATATAAGAAACGCACAGTGTAGTACATAGTATATGAGTGAGTTGCACTGAAAAACTTAGAATATAAGAAACGCACAGTGTACTACATAATATATGAGTGAGTTGCACTGAAAAACTTAGAATATAAGAAACGCACAGTTTAGTACATAGTATATGAGTGAGTTGCACTGAAAAACTTAGAATATAAGAAACGCACATTGTAGTAAATAGTATATGAGTGAGTTGCACTGAAAAACTTAGAATATAAGAAACGCACAGTGTAGTACATAGTATATGAGTGAGTTGCACTGAAAAACTTAGAATTTACTGAAAAACCCGCATTACACGAAATGCACAGTGTAGTACATAGTATATGAGTGAGTTGAACTGAAAAACTTAGAATTTACTGAAAACCCGCATTACACGAAATGCACAGTGTAGTACATAGTATATGAGTGAGTTGCTCTGAAAAAGTTAGAATATAAGAAACGCACAGTGTAGTACATAGTATATGAGTGAGTTGCACTGAAAAACGTAGAATATAAGAAACGCACAGTGTAGTACATAGTATATGAGTGAGTTGCACTGAAAAACTTAGAATATAAGAAACGCACAGTGTAGTACATAGTATATGAGTGAGTTGCACTGAAAAACTTAGAATATAATAAATGCACAGTGTAGTACATAGTATATGAGTGAGTTGCACTGAAAAACTTAGAATATAAGAAACACACAGTGTAGTACATAGTATATGAGTGAGTTGCACTGAAAAACTTAGAATTTAAGAAACGCACAGTGTAGTACATAGTATATGAGTGAGTTGCACTGAAAAACTTAGAATATAAGAAACGCATAGTGTAGTACATAGTATATGAGTGAGTTGCACTGAAAAACTTAGAATATAAGAAACGCACAGTGTAGTACCTAGTATATGAGTGAGTTGCACTGAAAAACTTAGAATATAATAAATGCACAGTGTAGTACATAATATATGAGTGAGTTGCACTGAAAAACTTAGAATATAAGAAACGCATAGTGTAGTACATAGTATATGAGTGAGTTGCACTGAAAAACTTAGAATATAAGAAACGCACAGTGTAGTACCTAGTATATGAGTGAGTTGCACTGAAAACTTAGAATATAAGAAACGCACAGTGTAGTACATAGTATATGAGTGAGTTGCACTGAAAAACTTAGAATATAAGAAACGCACAGTGTAGTACATAGTATATGAGTGAGTTGCACTGAAAAACTTAGAATATAAGAAACGCACAGTGTAGTACATAGTATATGAGTGAGTTGCACTGAAAAACTTAGAATTTACTGAAAAACCCGCATTACACGAAATGCACAGTGTAGTACATAATATATGAGTGAGTTGAAATGAAAAACTTAGAATTTACTGAAAACCCGCATTACACGAAATGCACAGTGTAGTACATAGTATATGAGTGAGTTGCACTGAAAAACTTAGAATATAAGAAACGCACAGTGTAGTACATAGTATATGAGTGAGTTGCACTGAAAAACTTAGAATATAAGAAACGCACAGTGTAGTACATAGTATATGAGTGAGTTGCACTGAAAAACTTAGAATATAAGAAACGCACAGTGTAGTACATAGTATATGAGTGAGTTGCACTGAAAAACTTAGATTATAAGAAATGCACAGAGTAGTACATAGTATATGAGTGAGTTGCACTGAAAAACTTAGAATATAAGAAACGCACAGTGTAGTACATAGTATATGAGTGAGTTGCACTGAAAAACTTAGAATATAAGAAACGCACAGTGTAGTACATAGTATATGAGTGAGTTGCACTGAAAAACTTAGAATTTAAGAAACGCACAGTGTAGTACATAGTATGAGTGAGTTGCACTGAAAAACTTAGAATTTACTGAAAAACCCGCATTACACGAAATGCACAGTGTACTACATAGTATATGAGTGAGTTGCACTGAAAAACTTAGAATATAAGAAACGCACAGTGTAGTACAGAGTATATGAGTGAGTTGTACTGAAAAACTTAGAATATAAGAAACGCACAGTGTAGTACATAGTATATGAGTGAGTTGCACTGAAAAACTTAGAATATAAGAAACGCACAGTGTAGTACATAGTATATGAGTGAGTTGCACTGAAAAACTTAGAATATAAGAAACGCACAGTGTACTACATAATATATGAGTGAGTTGCACTGAAAAACTTAGAATATAAGAAACGCACAGTTTAGTACATAGTATATGAGTGAGTTGCACTGAAAAACTTAGAATATAAGAAACGCACATTGTAGTAAATAGTATATGAGTGAGTTGCACTGAAAAACTTAAAATATAAGAAACGCACAGTGTAGTACATAGTATATGAGTGAGTTGCACTGAAAAACTTAGAATTTACTGAAAAACCCGCATTACACGAAATGCACAGTGTAGTACATAGTATATGAGTGAGTTGAACTGAAAAACTTAGAATTTACTGAAAACCCGCATTACACGAAATGCACAGTGTAGTACATAGTATATGAGTGAGTTGCTCTGAAAAAGTTAGAATATAAGAAACGCACAGTGTAGTACATAGTATATGAGTGAGTTGCACTGAAAAACGTAGAATATAAGAAACGCACAGTGTAGTACATAGTATATGAGTGAGTTGCACTGAAAAACTTAGAATATAAGAAACGCACAGTGTAGTACATAGTATATGAGTGAGTTGCACTGAAAAACTTAGAATATAATAAATGCACAGTGTAGTACATAGTATATGAGTGAGTTGCACTGAAAAACTTAGAATATAAGAAACACACAGTGTAGTACATAGTATATGAGTGAGTTGCACTGAAAAACTTAGAATTTAAGAAACGCACAGTGTAGTACATAGTATATGAGTGAGTTGCACTGAAAAACTTAGAATATAAGAAACGCATAGTGTAGTACATAGTATATGAGTGAGTTGCACTGAAAAACTTAGAATATAAGAAACGCACAGTGTAGTACCTAGTATATGAGTGAGTTGCACTGAAAACTTAGAATATAAGAAACGCACAGTGTAGTACATAGTATATGAGTGAGTTGCACTGAAAAACTTAGAATATAAGAAACGCACAGTGTAGTACATAGTATATGAGTGAGTTGCACTGAAAAACTTAGAATATAAGAAACGCACAGTGTAGTACATAGTATATGAGTGAGTTGCACTGAAAAACTTAGAATTTAAGAAACGCACAGTGTAGTACATAGTATGAGTGAGTTGCACTGAAAAACTTAGAATTTACTGAAAAACCCGCATTACACGAAATGCACAGTGTAGTACATAGTATATGAGTGAGTTGCACTGAAAAACTTAGAATATAAGAAACGCACAGTGTAGTACAGAGTATATGAGTGAGTTGTACTGAAAAACTTAGAATATAAGAAACGCACAGTGTAGTACATAGTATATGAGTGAGTTGCACTGAAAAACTTAGAATATAAGAAACGCACAGTGTAGTACATAGTATATGAGTGAGTTGCACTGAAAAACTTAGAATATAAGAAACGCACAGTGTACTACATAATATATGAGTGAGTTGCACTGAAAAACTTAGAATATAAGAAACGCACAGTTTAGTACATAGTATATGAGTGAGTTGCACTGAAAAACTTAGAATATAAGAAACGCACATTGTAGTAAATAGTATATGAGTGAGTTGCACTGAAAAACTTAGAATATAAGAAACGCACAGTGTAGTACATAGTATATGAGTGAGTTGCACTGAAAAACTTAGAATTTACTGAAAAACCCGCATTACACGAAATGCACAGTGTAGTACATAGTATATGAGTGAGTTGAACTGAAAAACTTAGAATTTACTGAAAACCCGCATTACACGAAATGCACAGTGTAGTACATAGTATATGAGTGAGTTGCTCTGAAAAAGTTAGAATATAAGAAACGCACAGTGTAGTACATAGTATATGAGTGAGTTGCACTGAAAAACGTAGAATATAAGAAACGCACAGTGTAGTACATAGTATATGAGTGAGTTGCACTGAAAAACTTAGAATATAAGAAACGCACAGTGTAGTACATAGTATATGAGTGAGTTGCACTGAAAAACTTAGAATATAATAAATGCACAGTGTAGTACATAGTATATGAGTGAGTTGCACTGAAAAACTTAGAATATAAGAAACACACAGTGTAGTACATAGTATATGAGTGAGTTGCACTGAAAAACTTAGAATTTAAGAAACGCACAGTGTAGTACATAGTATATGAGTGAGTTGCACTGAAAAACTTAGAATATAAGAAACGCATAGTGTAGTACATAGTATATGAGTGAGTTGCACTGAAAAACTTAGAATATAAGAAACGCACAGTGTAGTACCTAGTATATGAGTGAGTTGCACTGAAAACTTAGAATATAAGAAACGCACAGTGTAGTACATAGTATATGAGTGAGTTGCACTGAAAAACTTAGAATATAAGAAACGCACAGTGTAGTACATAGTATATGAGTGAGTTGCACTGAAAAACTTAGAATATAAGAAACGCACAGTGTTGTACATAGTATATGAGTGAGTTGCACTGAAAAACTTAGAATATAAGAAACGCACAGTGTAGTACATAGTATATGAGTGAGTTGCACTGAAAAACTTAGAATATAAGAAACGCACAGTGTAGTACATAGTATATGAGTGAGTTGCACTGAAAAACTTAGAATATAAGAAACGCACAGTGTAGTACATAGTATATGAGTGAGTTGCACTGAAAAACTTAGAATATAAGAAACGCACAGTGTAGTACATAGTATATGAGTGAGTTGCACTGAAAAACTTAGAATATAAGAAACGCACAGTGTAGTACATCGTATATGAGTGAGTTGCACTGAAAAACTTAGAATATAAGAAACGCACAGTGTAGTACATAGTATATGAGTGAGTTGCACTGAAAAACTGAGAATATAAGAAACGCACAGTGTAGTACATAGTATATGAGTGAGTTGCACTGAAAAACTTAGAATATAAGAAACGCACAGTGTAGTACATAGTATATGAGTGAGTTGCACTGAAAAACTTAGAATATAAGAAACGCACAGTGTAGTACATAGTATATGAGTGAGTTGCACTGAAAAACTTAGAATATAAGAAACGCAGAGTGTAGTACATAGTATATGAGTGAGTTGCACTGAAAAACTTAGAATATAAGAAACGCACAGTGTAGTACATAGTATATGAGTGAGTTGCACTGAAAAACTTAGAATATAAGAAACGCACAGTGTAGTACATAGTATATGAGTGAGTTGCACTGAAAACTTAGAATATAAGAAACGCACAGTGTAGTACATAGTATATGAGTGAGTTGCACTGAAAAACTTAGAATATAAGAAACGCACAGTGTAGTACATAGTATATGAGTGAGTTGCACTGAAAAACTTCGAATATAAGAAACGCACAGTGTAGTACATAGTATATGAGTGAGTTGCACTGAAAAACTTAGAATATAAGAAACGCACAGTGTAGTACATACTATATGAGTGAGTTGCACTGAAAAACTTAGAATATAAGAAACGCACAGTGTAGTACATAGTATATGAGTGAGTTGCACTGAAAAACTTAGAATATAAGAAACGCACAGTGTAGTACATAGTATATGAGTGAGTTGCACTGAAAAACTTAGAATATAAGAAACGCACAGTGTAGTACATAGTATATGAGTGAGTTGCACTGAAAAACTTAGAATATAAGAAACGCACAGTGTAGTACATAGTATATGAGTGAGTTGCACTGAAAAACTTAGAATAATAGAAACGCACAGTGTAGTACATAGTATATGAGTGAGTTGCACTGAAAAACTTAGAATTTAAGAAACGCACAGTGTAGTACATAGTATATGAGTGAGATGCACTGAAAAACTTAGAATTTAAGAAACGCACAGTGTAGTACATAGTATATGAGTGAGTTGCACTGAAAAACTTAGAATATAAGAAACGCACAGTGTAGTACATAGTATATGAGTGAGTTGCACTGAAAAACTTAGAATATAAGAAACGCACAGTGTAGTACATAGTATATGAGTGAGTTGCACTGAAAAACTTAGAATATAAGAAACGCACAGTTTAGTACATAGTATATGAGTGAGTTGCACTGAAAAACTTAGAATATAAGAAACGCACATTGTAGTAAATAGTATATGAGTGAGTTGCACTGAAAAACTTAGAATATAAGAAACGCACAGTGTAGTACATAGTATATGAGTGAGTTGCACTGAAAAACTTAGAATTTACTGAAAAACCCGCATTACACGAAATGCACAGTGTAGTACATAGTATATGAGTGAGTTGAACTGAAAAACTTAGAATTTACTGAAAACCCGCATTACACGAAATGCACAGTGTAGTACATAGTATATGAGTGAGTTGCTCTGAAAAAGTTAGAATATAAGAAACGCACAGTGTAGTACATAGTATATGAGTGAGTTGCACTGAAAAACTTAGAATATAAGAAACGCACAGTGTAGTACATAGTATATGAGTGAGTTGCACTGAAAAACTTAGAATATAAGAAACGCACAGTGTAGTACATAGTATATGAGTGAGTTGCACTGAAAAACTTAGAATATAATAAATGCACAGTGTAGTACATAGTATATGAGTGAGTTGCACTGAAAAACTTAGAATATAAGAAACACACAGTGTAGTACATAGTATATGAGTGAGTTGCACTGAAAAACTTAGAATTTAAGAAACGCACAGTGTAGTACATAGTATATGAGTGAGTTGCACTGAAAAATTTAGAATATAAGAAACGCATAGTGTAGTACATAGTATATGAGTGAGTTGCACTGAAAAACTTAGAATATAAGAAACGCACAGTGTAGTACCTAGTATATGAGTGAGTTGCACTGAAAACTTAGAATATAAGAAACGCACAGTGTAGTACATAGTATATGAGTGAGTTGCACTGAAAAACTTAGAATATAAGAAACGCACAGTGTAGTACATAGTATATGAGTGAGTTGCACTGAAAAACTTAGAATATAAGAAACGCACAGTGTAGTACATAGTATATGAGTGAGTTGCACTGAAAAACTTAGAATATAAGACACGCACAGTGTAGTACATAGTATATGAGTGAGTTGCACTGAAAAACTTAGAATATAAGAAACGCACAGTGTAGTACATAGTATATGAGTGAGTTGCACTGAAAAACTTAGAATATAAGAAACGCACAGTGTAGTACATAGTATATGAGTGAGTTGCACTGAAAAACTTAGAATATAAGAAACGCACAGTGTAGTACATAGTATATGAGTGAGTTGCACTGAAAAACTTAGAATATAAGAAACGCACAGTGTAGTACATAGTATATGAGTGAGTTGCACTGAAAAACTTAGAATATAAGAAACGCACAGTGTAGTACATCATATATGAGTGAGTTGCACTGAAAAACTTAGAATATAAGAAACGCACAGTGTAGTACATCGTATATGAGTGAGTTGCACTGAAAAACTTAGAATATAAGAAACGCACAGTGTAGTACATAGTATATGAGTGAGTTGCACTGAAAAACTTAGAATATAAGAAACGCACAGTGTAGTACATAGTATATGAGTGAGTTGCACTGAAAAACTTAGAATATAAGAAACGCACAGTGTAGTACATAGTATATGAGTGAGTTGCACTGAAAAACTTAGAATATAAGAAACGCACAGTGTAGTACATAGTATATGAGTGAGTTGCACTGAAAAACTTAGAATATAAGAAACGCACAGTGTAGTACATAGTATATGAGTGAGTTGCACTGAAAAACTTAGAATATAAGAAACGCACAGTGTAGTACCTAGTATATGAGTGAGTTGCACTGAAAACTTAGAATATAAGAAACGCACAGTGTAGTACATAGTATATGAGTGAGTTGAACTGAAAAACTTAGAATATAAGAAACGCACAGTGTAGTACATAGTATATGAGTGAGTTGCACTGAAAAACTTCGAATATAAGAAACGCACAGTGTAGTACATAGTATATGAGTGAGTTGCACTGAAAAACTTAGAATTTACTGAAAAACCCGCATTACACGAAATGCACAGTGTAGTACATAATATATGAGTGAGTTGAACTGAAAAACTTAGAATTTACTGAAAACCCGCATTACACGAAATGCACAGTGTAGTACATAGTATATGAGTGAGTTGCACTGAAAAACTTAGAATATAAGAAACGCACAGTGTAGTACATAGTATATGAGTGAGTTGCACTGAAAAACTTAGAATATAAGAAACGCACAGTGTAGTACATAGTATATGAGTGAGTTGCACTGAAAAACTTAGAATATAAGAAACGCACAGTGTAGTACATAGTATATGAGTGAGTTGCACTGAAAAACTTAGATTATAAGAAATGCACAGTGTAGTACATAGTATATGAGTGAGTTGCACTGAAAAACTTAGAATATAAGAAACGCACAGTGTAGTACATAGTATATGAGTGAGTTGCACTGAAAAACTTAGAATATAAGAAACGCACAGTGTAGTACATAGTATATGAGTGAGTTGCACTGAAAAACTTAGAATTTAAGAAACGCACAGTGTAGTACATAGTATGAGTGAGTTGCACTGAAAAGCTTAGAATTTACTGAAAAACCCGCATTACACGAAATGCACAGTGTAGTACATAGTATATGAGTGAGTTGCACTGAAAAACTTAGAATATAAGAAACGCACAGTGTAGTACAGTGTATATGAGTGAGTTGTACTGAAAAACTTAGAATATAAGAAACGCACAGTGTAGTACATAGTATATGAGTGAGTTGCACTGAAAAACTTAGAATATAAGAAACGCACAGTGTAGTACATAGTATATGAGTGAGTTGCAGTGAAAAACTTAGAATATAAGAAACGCACAGTGTACTACATAATATATGAGTGAGTTGCACTGAAAAATTTAGAATATAAGAAACGCACAGTTTAGTACATAGTATATGAGTGAGTTGCACTGAAAAACTTAGAATATAAGAAACGCACATTGTAGTAAATAGTATATGAGTGAGTTGCACTGAAAAACTTAGAATATAAGAAACGCACAGTGTAGTACATAGTATATGAGTGAGTTGCACTGAAAAACTTAGAATTTACTGAAAAACCCGCATTACACGAAATGCACAGTGTAGTACATAGTATATGAGTGAGTTGAACTGAAAAACTTAGAATTTACTGAAAACCCGCATTACACGAAATGCACAGTGTAGTACATAGTATATGAGTGAGTTGCTCTGAAAAAGTTAGAATATAAGAAACGCACAGTGTAGTACATAGTATATGAGTGAGTTGCACTGAAAAACGTAGAATATAAGAAACGCACAGTGTAGTACATAGTATATGAGTGAGTTGCACTGAAAAACTTAGAATATAAGAAACGCACAGTGTAGTACATAGTATATGAGTGAGTTGCACTGAAAAACTTAGAATATAATAAATGCACAGTGTAGTACATAGTATATGAGTGAGTTGCACTGAAAAACTTAGAATATAAGAAACACACAGTGTAGTACATAGTATATGAGTGAGTTGCACTGAAAAACTTAGAATTTAAGAAACGCACAGTGTAGTACATAGTATATGAGTGAGTTGCACTGAAAAACTTAGAATATAAGAAACGCATAGTGTAGTACATAGTATATGAGTGAGTTGCACTGAAAAACTTAGAATATAAGAAACGCACAGTGTAGTACCTAGTATATGAGTGAGTTGCACTGAAAACTTAGAATATAAGAAACGCACAGTGTAGTACATAGTATATGAGTGAGTTGCACTGAAAAACTTAGAATATGAGAAACGCACAGTGTAGTACATAGTATATGAGTGAGTTGCACTGAAAAACTTAGAATATAAGAAACGCACAGTGTAGTACATAGTATATGAGTGAGTTGCACTGAAAAACTGAGAATATAAGAAACGCACAGTGTAGTACATAGTATATGAGTGAGTTGCACTGAAAAACTTAGAATATAAGAAACGCACAGTGTAGTACATAGTATATGAGTGAGTTGCACTGAAAAACTTAGAATATAAGAAACGCACAGTGTAGTACATAGTATATGAGTGAGTTGCACTGAAAAACTTGGAATATAAGAAACGCAGAGTGTAGTACATAGTATATGAGTGAGTTGCACTGAAAAACTTAGAATATAAGAAACGCACAGTGTAGTACATAGTATATGAGTGAGTTGCACTGAAAAACTTAGAATATAAGAAACGCACAGTGTAGTACATAGTATATGAGTGAGTTGCACTGAAAACTTAGAATATAAGAAACGCACAGTGTAGTACATAGTATATGAGTGAGTTGAACTGAAAAACTTAGAATATAAGAAACGCACAGTGTAGTACATAGTATATGAGTGAGTTGCACTGAAAAACTTCGAATATAAGAAACGCACAGTGTAGTACATAGTATATGAGTGAGTTGCACTGAAAAACCTAGAATATAAGAAACGCACAGTGTAGTACATACTATATGAGTGAGTTGCACTGAAAAACTTAGAATATAAGAAACGCACAGTGTAGTACATAGTATATGAGTAAGTTGCACTGAAAAAATTAGAATATAAGAAACGCACAGTGTAGTACATAGTATATGAGTGAGTTGCACTGAAAAACTTAGAATAAAAGAAACGCACAGTGTAGTACATAGTATATGAGTGAGTTGCACTGAAAAACTTAGAATTTAAGAAACGCACAGTGTAGTACATAGTATATGAGTGAGATGCACTGAAAAACTTAGAATTTAAGAAACGCACAGTGTAGTACATAGTATATGAGTGAGTTGCACTGAAAAACTTAGAATATAAGAAACGCACAGTGTAGTACATAGTATATGAGTGAGTTGCACTGAAAAACTTAGAATATAAGAAACGCACAGTGTAGTACATAGTATATGAGTGAGTTGCACTGAAAAACTTAGAATATAAGAAACGCACAGTTTAGTACATAGTATATGAGTGAGTTTCACTGAAAAACTTAGAATATAAGAAACGCACATTGTAGTAAATAGTATATGAGTGAGTTGCACTGAAAAACTTAGAATTTACTGAAAAACCCGCATTACACGAAATGCACAGTGTAGTACATAGTATATGAGTGAGTTGAACTGAAAAACTTAGAATTTACTGAAAACCCGCATTACACGAAATGCACAGTGTAGTACATAGTATATGAGTGAGTTGCTCTGAAAAAGTTAGAATATAAGAAACGCACAGTGTAGTACATAGTATATGAGTGAGTTGCACTGAAAAACTTAGAATATAAGAAACGCACAGTGTAGTACATAGTATATGAGTGAGTTGCACTGAAAAACTTAGAATATAAGAAACGCACAGTGTAGTACATAGTATATGAGTGAGTTGCACTGAAAAACTTAGAATATAATAAATGCACAGTGTAGTACATAGTATATGAGTGAGTTGCACTGAAAAACTTAGAATATAAGAAACACACAGTGTAGTACATAGTATATGAGTGAGTTGCACTGAAAAACTTAGAATTTAAGAAACGCACAGTGTAGTACATAGTATATGAGTGAGTTGCACTGAAAAACTTAGAATATAAGAAACGCATAGTGTAGTACATAGTATATGAGTGAGTTGCACTGAAAAACTTAGAATATAAGAAACGCACAGTGTAGTACCTAGTATATGAGTGAGTTGCACTGAAAACTTAGAATATAAGAAACGCACAGTGTAGTACATAGTATATGAGTGAGTTGCACTGAAAAACTTAGAATATAAGAAACGCACAGTGTAGTACATAGTATATGAGTGAGTTGCACTGAAAAACTTAGAATATAAGAAACGCACAGTGTAGTACATAGTATATGAGTGAGTTGCACTGAAAAACTTAGAATATAAGAAACGCACAGTGTAGTACATAGTATATGAGTGAGTTGCACTGAAAAACTTAGAATATAAGAAACGCACAGTGTAGTACATAGTATATGAGTGAGTTGCACTGAAAAACTTAGAATATAAGAAACGCACAGTGTAGTACATAGTATATGAGTGAGTTGCACTGAAAAACTTAGAATATAAGAAACGCACAGTGTAGTACATAGTATATGAGTGAGTTGCACTGAAAAACTTAGAATATAAGAAACGCACAGTGTAGTACATAGTATATGAGTGAGTTGCACTGAAAAACTTAGAATATAAGAAACGCACAGTGTAGTACATCGTATATGAGTGAGTTGCACTGAAAAACTTAGAATATAAGAAACGCACAGTGTAGTACATCGTATATGAGTGAGTTGCACTGAAAAACTTAGAATATAAGAAACGCACAGTGTAGTACATAGTATATGAGTGAGTTGCACTGAAAAACTTAGAATATAAGAAACGCACAGTGTAGTACATAGTATATGAGTGAGTTGCACTGAAAAACTTAGAATATAAGAAACGCACAGTGTAGTACATAGTATATGAGTGAGTTGCACTGAAAAACTTAGAATATAAGAAACGCACAGTGTAGTACATAGTATATGAGTGAGTTGCACTGAAAAACTTAGAATATAAGAAACGCACAGTGTAGTACATAGTATATGAGTGAGTTGCACTGAAAAACTTAGAATATAAGAAACGCACAGTGTAGTACATAGTACATGAGTGAGTTGCACTGAAAACTTAGAATATAAGAAACGCACAGTGTAGTACATAGTATATGAGTGAGTTGAACTGAAAAACTTAGAATATAAGAAACGCACAGTGTAGTACATAGTATATGAGTGAGTTGCACTGAAAAACTTCGAATATAAGAAACGCACAGTGTAGTACATAGTATATGAGTGAGTTGCACTGAAAAACTTAGAATATAAGAAACGCACAGTGTAGTACATACTATATGAGTGAGTTGCACTGAAAAACTTAGAATATAAGAAACGCACAGTGTAGTACATAGTATATGAGTGAGTTGCACTGAAAAACTTAGAATATAAGAAACGCACAGTGTAGTACATAGTATATGAGTGAGTTGCACTGAAAAACTTAGAATATAAGAAACGCACAGTGTAGTACATAGTATATGAGTGAGTTGCACTGAAAAACTTAGAATATAAGAAACGCACAGTGTAGTACATAGTATATGAGTGAGTTGCACTGAAAAACTTAGAATAAAAGAAACGCACAGTGTAGTACATAGTATATGAGTGAGTTGCACTGAAAAACTTAGAATTTAAGAAACGCACAGTGTAGTACATAGTATATGAGTGAGTTGCACTGAAAAACTTAGAATTTAAGAAACGCACAGTGTAGTACATAGTATATGAGTGAGTTGCACTGAAAAACTTAGAATATAAGAAACGCACAGTGTAGTACATAGTATATGAGTGAGTTGCACTGAAAAACTTAGAATATAAGAAACGCACAGTGTAGTACATAGTATATGAGTGAGTTGCACTGAAAAACTTAGAATATAAGAAACGCACAGTGTAGTACATAGTATATGAGTGAGTTGCACTGAAAAACTTAGAATTTACTGAAAAACCCGCATTACACGAAATGCACAGTGTAGTACATAGTATATGAGTGAGTTGAACTGAAAAACTTAGAATTTACTGAAAACCCGCATTACACGAAATGCACAGTGTAGTACATAGTATATGAGTGAGTTGCTCTGAAAAAGTTAGAATATAAGAAACGAACAGTGTAGTACATAGTATATGAGTGAGTTGCACTGAAAAACTTAGAATATAAGAAACGCACAGTGTAGTACATAGTATATGAGTGAGTTGCACTGAAAAACTTAGAATATAAGAAACGCACAGTGTAGTACATAGTATATGAGTGAGTTGCACTGAAAAACTTAGAATATAATAAATGCACAGTGTAGTACATAGTATATGAGTGAGTTGCACTGAAAAACTTAGAATATAAGAAACACACAGTGTAGTACATAGTATATGAGTGAGTTGCACTGAAAAACTTAGAATTTAAGAAACGCACAGTGTAGTACATAGTATATGAGTGAGTTGCACTGAAAAACTTAGAATATAAGAAACGCATAGTGTAGTACATAGTATATGAGTGAGTTGTACTGAAAAACTTATAATATAAGAAACGCACAGTGTAGTACCTAGTATATGAGTGAGTTGCACTGAAAACTTAGAATATAAGAAACGCACAGTGTAGTACATAGTATATGAGTGAGTTGCACTGAAAAACTTAGAATATAAGAAACGCACAGTGTAGTACATAGTATATGAGTGAGTTGCACTGAAAAAATTAGAATATAAGAAACGCACAGTGTAGTACATAGTATATGAGTGAGTTGCACTGAAAAACTTAGAATATAAGAAACGCACAGTGTAGTACATAGTATATGAGTGAGTTGCACTGAAAAACTTAGAATATAAGAAACGCACAGTGTAGTACATAGTATATGAGTGAGTTGCACTGAAAAACTTAGAATATAAGAAACGCACAGTGTAGTACATAGTATATGAGTGAGTTGCACTGAAAAACTTAGAATATAAGAAACGCACAGTGTAGTACATAGTATATGAGTGAGTTGCACTGAAAAACTTAGAATATAAGAAACGCACAGTGTAGTACATAGTATATGAGTGAGTTGCACTGAAAAACTTAGAATATAAGAAACGCACAGTGTAGTACATCGTATATGAGTGAGTTGCACTGAAAAACTTAGAATATAAGAAACGCACAGTGTAGTACATCGTATATGAGTGAGTTGCACTGAAAAACTTAGAATATAAGAAACGCACAGTGTAGTACATAGTATATGAGTGAGTTGCACTGAAAAACTTAGAATATAAGAAACGCACAGTGTAGTACATAGTATATGAGTGAGTTGCACTGAAAAACTTAGAATATAAGAAACGCACAGTGTAGTACATAGTATATGAGTGAGTTGCACTGAAAAACTTAGAATATAAGAAACGCACAGTGTAGTACATAGTATATGAGTGAGTTGCACTGAAAAACTTAGAATATAAGAAACGCACAGTGTAGTACATAGTATATGAGTGAGTTGCACTGAAAAACTTAGAATATAAGAAACGCACAGTGTAGTACATAGTATATGAGTGAGTTGCACTGAAAACTTAGAATATAAGAAACGCACAGTGTAGTACATAGTATATGAGTGAGTTGAACTGAAAAACTTAGAATATAAGAAACGCACAGTGTAGTACATAGTATATGAGTGAGTTGCACTGAAAAACTTCGAATATAAGAAACGCACAGTGTAGTACATAGTATATGAGTGAGTTGCACTGAAAAACTTAGAATATAAGAAACGCACAGTGTAGTACATACTATATGAGTGAGTTGCACTGAAAAACTTAGAATATAAGAAACGCACAGTGTAGTACATAGTATATGAGTGAGTTGCACTGAAAAACTTAGAATATAAGAAACGCACAGTGTAGTACATAGTATATGAGTGAGTTGCACTGAAAAACTTAGAATATAAGAAACGCACAGTGTAGTACATAGTATATGAGTGAGTTGCACTGAAAACTTAGAATATAAGAAACGCACAGTGTAGTACATAGTATATGAGTGAGTTGCACTGAAAAACTTAGAATATAAGAAACGCACAGTGTAGTACATAGTATATGAGTGAGTTGCACTGAAAAACTTAGAATATAAGAAACGCACAGTGTAGTACATAGTATATGAGTGAGTTGCACTGAAAAACTTAGAATATAAGAAACGCACAGTGTAGTACATAGTATATGAGTGAGTTGCACTGAAAAACTTAGAATATAAGAAACGCACAGTGTAGTACATAGTATATGAGTGAGTTGCACTGAAAAACTTAGAATATAAGAAACGCACAGTGTAGTACATAGTATATGAGTGAGTTGCACTGAAAAACTTAGAATATAAGAAACGCACAGTGTAGTACATAGTATATGAGTGAGTTGCACTGAAAAACTTAGAATATAAGAAACGCACAGTGTAGTACATAGTATATGAGTGAGTTGCACTGAAAAACTTAGAATATAAGAAACGCACAGTGTAGTACATAGTATATGAGTGAGTTGCACTGAAAAACTTAGAATATAAGAAACGCACAGTGTAGTACATAGTATATGAGTGAGTTGCACTGAAAAACTTAGAATATAAGAAACGCACAGTGTAGTACATAGTATATGAGTGAGTTGCACTGAAAACTTAGAATATAAGAAACGCACAGTGTAGTACATAGTATATGAGTGAGTTGAACTGAAAAACTTAGAATATAAGAAACGCACAGTGTAGTACATAGTATATGAGTGAGTTGCACTGAAAAACTTCGAATATAAGAAACGCACAGTGTAGTACATAGTATATGAGTGAGTTGCACTGAAAAACTTAGAATATAAGAAACGCACAGTGTAGTACATACTATATGAGTGAGTTGCACTGAAAAACTTAGAATATAAGAAACGCACAGTGTAGTACATAGTATATGAGTGAGTTGCACTGAAAAACTTAGAATATAAGAAACGCACAGTGTAGTACATAGTATATGAGTGAGTTGCACTGAAAAACTTAGAATATAAGAAACGCACAGTGTAGTACATAGTATATGAGTGAGTTGCACTGAAAAACTTAGAATATAAGAAACGCACAGTGTAGTACATAGTATATGAGTGAGTTGCACTGAAAAACTTAGAATATAAGAAACGCACAGTGTAGTACATAGTATATGAGTGAGTTGCACTGAAAACTTAGAATATAAGAAACGCACAGTGTAGTACATAGTATATGAGTGATTTGAACTGAAAAACTTAGAATATAAGAAACGCACAGTGTAGTACATAGTATATGAGTGAGTTGCACTGAAAAACTTCGAATATAAGAAACGCACAGTGTAGTACATAGTATATGAGTGAGTTGCACTGAAAAACTTAGAATATAAGAAACGCACAGTGTAGTACATAGTATATGAGTGAGTTGCACTGAAAAACTTAGAATATAAGAAACGCACAGTGTAGTACATAGTATATGAGTGAGTTGCACTGAAAAACTTAGAATATAAGAAACGCACAGTGTAGTACATAGTATATGAGTGAGTTGCACTGAAAAACTTAGAATATAAGAAACGCACAGTGTAGTACATAGTATATGAGTGAGTTGCACTGAAAACTTAGAATATAAGAAACGCACAGTGTAGTACATAGTATATGAGTGATTTGAACTGAAAAACTTAGAATATAAGAAACGCACAGTGTAGTACATAGTATATGAGTGAGTTGCACTGAAAAACTTCGAATATAAGAAACGCACAGTGTAGTACATAGTATATGAGTGAGTTGCACTGAAAAACTTCGAATATAAGAAACGCACAGTGTAGTACATAGTATATGAGTGAGTTGCACTGAAAAACTTAGAATATAAGAAACGCACAGTGTAGTACATAGTATATGAGTGAGTTGCACTGAAAAACTTAGAATATAAGAAACGCACAGTGTAGTACATAGTATATGAGTGAGTTGCACTGAAAAACTTAGAATATAAGAAACGCACAGTGTAGTACATAGTATATGAGTGAGTTGCACTGAAAAACTTAGAATATAAGAAACGCACAGTGTAGTACATAGTATATGAGTGAGTTGCACTGAAAAACTTAGAATAAAAGAAACGCACAGTGTAGTACATAGTATATGAGTGAGTTGCACTGAAAAACTTAGAATTTAAGAAACGCACAGTGTAGTACATAGTATATGAGTGAGTTGCACTGAAAAACTTAGAATTTAAGAAACGCACAGTGTAGTACATAGTATATGAGTGAGTTGCACTGAAAAACTTAGAATATAAGAAACGCACAGTGTAGTACATAGTATATGAGTGAGTTGCACTGAAAAACTTAGAATATAAGAAACGCACAGTGTAGTACATAGTATATGAGTGAGTTGCACTGAAAACTTAGAATATAAGAAACGCACAGTGTAGTACATAGTATATGAGTGAGTTGCACTGAAAAACTTAGAATATAAAAAACGCACAGTGTAGTACATAGTATATGAGTGAGTTGCACTGAAAAACTTAGAATATAAGAAACGCACAGTGTAGTACATAGTATATGAGTGAGTTGCACTGAAAAACTTAGAATATAAGAAACGCACAGTGTAGTACATAGTACATGAGTGAGTTGCACTGAAAAACTTAGAATATAAGAAACGCACAGTGTAGTACAGAGTATATGAGTGAGTTGCACTGAAAAACTTAGAATATAAGAAACGCACAGTGTAGTACATAGTATATGAGTGAGTTGCACTGAAAAACTTAGAATATAAGAAACGCACAGTGTAGTACATAGTATATGAGTGAGTTGCACTGAAAAACTTAGAATATAAGAAACGCACAGTGTAGTACATCGTATATGAGTGAGTTGCACTAAAAACTTAGAATATAAGAAACGCACAGTGTAGTACATAGTATATGAGTGAGTTGCACTGAAAAACTTAGAATATTAGAAACGCACAGTGTAGTACATAGTATATGAGTGAGTTGCACTGAAAAACTTAGAATATAAGAAACGCACAGTGTAGTACTTAGTATATGAGTGAGTTGCACTGAAAACTTAGAATATAAGAAACGCAGAGTGTAGTACATAGTATATGAGTGAGTTGCACTGAAAAACTTAGAATATAAGAAACGCACAGTGTAGTACATAGTATATGAGTGAGTTGCACTGAAAAACTTAGAATATACTGAAAAACCCGCATTACACGAAATGCACAGTGTAGTACATAGTATATGAGTGAGTTGCACTGAAAAACTTAGAATATAAGAAACGCACAGTGTAGTATATAGTATATGAGTGAGTTTCACTGAAAAACTTAGAATTTACTGAAAAACCCGCATTACACGAAATGCACAGTGTAGTACATAGTATATGAGTGAGTTGCACTGAAAAACTTAGAATATAAGAAACGCACAGTGTACTACATAGTATATGAGTGAGTTGCACTGAAAAACTTAGAATATAAGAAACGCACAGTGTAGTACATAGTATATGAGTGAGTTGCACTGAAAAACTTAGAATTTACTGAAAAACCCGCATTACACGAAATGCACAGTGTAGTACATAGTATATGAGTGAGTTGAACTGAAAAACTTAGAATATAAGAAACGCACAGTGTAGTACATAGTATATGAGTGAGTTTCACTGAAAAACTTAGAATATAAGAAACGCACAGTGTAGTACATAGTATATGAGTGAGTTGCACTGAAAAACTTAGAATATAAGAAACGCACAGTGTAGTACATAGTATATGAGTGAGTTGCACTGAAAACTTAGAATATAAGAAACGCACAGTGTAGTACATAGTATATGAGTGAGTTGCACTGAAAAACTTAGAATATAAGAAACGCACAGTGTAGTACATAGTATATGAGTGAGTTGCACTGAAAACTTAGAATATAAGAAACGCACAGTGTAGTACATAGTATATGAGTGAGTTGAACTGAAAAACTTAGAATATAAGAAACGCACAGTGTAGTACATAGTATATGAGTGAGTTGCACTGAAAAACTTCGAATATAAGAAACGCACAGTGTAGTACATAGTATATGAGTGAGTTGCACTGAAAAACTTAGAATATAAGAAACGCACAGTGTAGTACATACTATATGAGTGAGTTGCACTGAAAAACTTAGAATATAAGAAACGCACAGTGTAGTACATAGTATATGAGTGAGTTGCACTGAAAAACTTAGAATATAAGAAACGCACAGTGTAGTACATAGTATATGAGTGAGTTGCACTGAAAAACTTAGAATATAAGAAACGCACAGTGTAGTACATAGTATATGAGTGAGTTGCACTGAAAAACTTAGAATATAAGAAACGCACAGTGTAGTACATAGTATATGAGTGAGTTGCACTGAAAAACTTAGAATATAAGAAACGCACAGTGTAGTACATAGTATATGAGTGAGTTGCACTGAAAACTTAGAATATAAGAAACGCACAGTGTAGTACATAGTATATGAGTGATTTGAACTGAAAAACTTAGAATATAAGAAACGCACAGTGTAGTACATAGTATATGAGTGAGTTGCACTAAAAAACTTCGAATATAAGAAACGCACAGTGTAGTACATAGTATATGAGTGAGTTGCACTGAAAAACTTAGAATATAAGAAACGCACAGTGTAGTACATAGTATATGAGTGAGTTGCACTGAAAAACTTAGAATATAAGAAACGCACAGTGTAGTACATAGTATATGAGTGAGTTGCACTGAAAAACTTAGAATATAAGAAACGCACAGTGTAGTACATAGTATATGAGTGAGTTGCACTGAAAAACTTAGAATATAAGAAACGCACAGTGTAGTACATAGTATATGAGTGAGTTGCACTGAAAAACTTAGAATATAAGAAACGCACAGTGTAGTACATAGTATATGAGTGAGTTGCACTGAAAAACTTAGAATAAAAGAAACGCACAGTGTAGTACATAGTATATGAGTGAGTTGCACTGAAAAACTTAGAATTTAAGAAACGCACAGTGTAGTACATAGTATATGAGTGAGTTGCACTGAAAAACTTAGAATATAAGAAACGCACAGTGTAGTACATAGTATATGAGTGAGTTGCACTGAAAAACTTAGAATATAAGAAACGCACAGTGTAGTACATAGTATATGAGTGAGTTGCACTGAAAACTTAGAATATAAGAAACGCACAGTGTAGTACATAGTATATGAGTGAGTTGCACTGAAAAACTTAGAATATAAAAAACGCACAGTGTAGTACATAGTATATGAGTGAGTTGCACTGAAAAACTTAGAATATAAGAAACGCACAGTGTAGTACATAGTATATGAGTGAGTTGCACTGAAAAACTTAGAATATAAGAAACGCACAGTGTAGTACATAGTACATGAGTGAGTTGCACTGAAAAACTTAGAATATAAGAAACGCACAGTGTAGTACAGAGTATATGAGTGAGTTGCACTGAAAAACTTAGAATATAAGAAACGCACAGTGTAGTACATAGTATATGAGTGAGTTGCACTGAAAAACTTAGAATATAAGAAACGCACAGTGTAGTACATAGTATATGAGTGAGTTGCACTGAAAAACTTAGAATATAAGAAACGCACAGTGTAGTACATAGTATATGAGTGAGTTGCACTAAAAACTTAGAATATAAGAAACGCACAGTGTAGTACATAGTATATGAGTGAGTTGCACTGAAAAACTTAGAATATTAGAAACGCACAGTGTAGTACATAGTATATGAGTGAGTTGCACTGAAAAACTTAGAATATAAGAAACGCACAGTGTAGTACTTAGTATATGAGTGAGTTGCACTGAAAACTTAGAATATAAGAAACGCAGAGTGTAGTACATAGTATATGAGTGAGTTGCACTGAAAAACTTAGAATATAAGAAACGCACAGTGTAGTACATAGTATATGAGTGAGTTGCACTGAAAAACTTAGAATATACTGAAAAACCCGCATTACACGAAATGCACAGTGTAGTACATAGTATATGAGTGAGTTGCACTGAAAAACTTAGAATATAAGAAACGCACAGTGTAGTATATAGTATATGAGTGAGTTTCACTGAAAAACTTAGAATTTACTGAAAAACCCGCATTACACGAAATGCACAGTGTAGTACATAGTATATGAGTGAGTTGCACTGAAAAACTTAGAATATAAGAAACGCACAGTGTACTACATAGTATATGAGTGAGTTGCACTGAAAAACTTAGAATATAAGAAACGCACAGTGTAGTACATAGTATATGAGTGAGTTGCACTGAAAAACTTAGAATTTACTGAAAAACCCGCATTACACGAAATGCACAGTGTAGTACATAGTATATGAGTGAGTTGAACTGAAAAACTTAGAATATAAGAAACGCACAGTGTAGTACATAGTATATGAGTGAGTTTCACTGAAAAACTTAGAATATAAGAAACGCACAGTGTAGTACATAGTATATGAGTGAGTTGCACTGAAAAACTTAGAATATAAGAAACGCACAGTGTAGTACATAGTATATGAGTGAGTTGCACTGAAAACTTAGAATATAAGAAACGCACAGTGTAGTACATAGTATATGAGTGAGTTGAACTGAAAAACTTAGAATATAAGAAACGCACAGTGTAGTACATAGTATATGAGTGAGTTGCACTGAAAAACTTAGAATATAAGAAACGCACAGTGTAGTACATAGTATATGAGTGAGTTGCACTGAAAACTTAGAATATAAGAAACGCACAGTGTAGTACATAGTATATGAGTGAGTTGAACTGAAAAACTTAGAATATAAGAAACGCACAGTGTAGTACATAGTATATGAGTGAGTTGCACTGAAAAACTTAGAATATAAGAAACGCACAGTGTAGTACATAGTATATGAGTGAGTTGCACTGAAAAACTTAGAATATAAGAAACGCACAGTGTAGTACATACTATATGAGTGAGTTGCACTGAAAAACTTAGAATATAAGAAACGCACAGTGTAGTACATAGTATATGAGTGAGTTGCACTGAAAAACTTAGAATATAAGAAACGCACAGTGTAGTACATAGTATATGAGTGAGTTGCACTGAAAAACTTAGAATATAAGAAACGCACAGTGTAGTACATAGTATATGAGTGAGTTGCACTGAAAAACTTAGAATATACTGAAAAACCCGCATTACACGAAATGCACAGTGTAGTACATAGTATATGAGTGAGTTGCACTGAAAAACTTAGAATATAAGAAACGCACAGTGTAGTATATAGTATATGAGTGAGTTTCACTGAAAAACTTAGAATTTACTGAAAAACCCGCATTACACGAAATGCACAGTGTAGTACATAGTATATGAGTGAGTTGCACTGAAAAACTTAGAATATAAGAAACGCACAGTGTACTACATAGTATATGAGTGAGTTGCACTGAAAAACTTAGAATATAAGAAACGCACAGTGTAGTACATAGTATATGAGTGAGTTGCACTGAAAAACTTAGAATTTACTGAAAAACCCGCATTACACGAAATGCACAGTGTAGTACATAGTATATGAGTGAGTTGAACTGAAAAACTTAGAATATAAGAAACGCACAGTGTAGTACATAGTATATGAGTGAGTTTCACTGAAAAACTTAGAATATAAGAAACGCACAGTGTAGTACATAGTATATGAGTGAGTTGCACTGAAAAACTTAGAATATAAGAAACGCACAGTGTAGTACATAGTATATGAGTGAGTTGCACTGAAAACTTAGAATATAAGAAACGCACAGTGTAGTACATAGTATATGAGTGAGTTGCACTGAAAAACTTAGAATATAAGAAACGCACAGTGTAGTACATAGTATATGAGTGAGTTGCACTGAAAACTTAGAATATAAGAAACGCACAGTGTAGTACATAGTATATGAGTGAGTTGAACTGAAAAACTTAGAATATAAGAAACGCACAGTGTAGTACATAGTATATGAGTGAGTTGCACTGAAAAACTTCGAATATAAGAAACGCACAGTGTAGTACATAGTATATGAGTGAGTTGCACTGAAAAACTTAGAATATAAGAAACGCACAGTGTAGTACATACTATATGAGTGAGTTGCACTGAAAAACTTAGAATATAAGAAACGCACAGTGTAGTACATAGTATATGAGTGAGTTGCACTGAAAAACTTAGAATATAAGAAACGCACAGTGTAGTACATAGTATATGAGTGAGTTGCACTGAAAAACTTAGAATATAAGAAACGCACAGTGTAGTACATAGTATATGAGTGAGTTGCACTGAAAAACTTAGAATATAAGAAACGCACAGTGTAGTACATAGTATATGAGTGAGTTGCACTGAAAAACTTAGAATATAAGAAACGCACAGTGTAGTACATAGTATATGAGTGAGTTGCACTGAAAACTTAGAATATAAGAAACGCACAGTGTAGTACATAGTATATGAGTGATTTGAACTGAAAAACTTAGAATATAAGAAACGCACAGTGTAGTACATAGTATATGAGTGAGTTGCACTAAAAAACTTCGAATATAAGAAACGCACAGTGTAGTACATAGTATATGAGTGAGTTGCACTGAAAAACTTAGAATATAAGAAACGCACAGTGTAGTACATAGTATATGAGTGAGTTGCACTGAAAAACTTAGAATATAAGAAACGCACAGTGTAGTACATAGTATATGAGTGAGTTGCACTGAAAAACTTAGAATATAAGAAACGCACAGTGTAGTACATAGTATATGAGTGAGTTGCACTGAAAAACTTAGAATATAAGAAACGCACAGTGTAGTACATAGTATATGAGTGAGTTGCACTGAAAAACTTAGAATATAAGAAACGCACAGTGTAGTACATAGTATATGAGTGAGTTGCACTGAAAAACTTAGAATAAAAGAAACGCACAGTGTAGTACATAGTATATGAGTGAGTTGCACTGAAAAACTTAGAATTTAAGAAACGCACAGTGTAGTACATAGTATATGAGTGAGTTGCACTGAAAAACTTAGAATATAAGAAACGCACAGTGTAGTACATAGTATATGAGTGAGTTGCACTGAAAAACTTAGAATATAAGAAACGCACAGTGTAGTACATAGTATATGAGTGAGTTGCACTGAAAACTTAGAATATAAGAAACGCACAGTGTAGTACATAGTATATGAGTGAGTTGCACTGAAAAACTTAGAATATAAAAAACGCACAGTGTAGTACATAGTATATGAGTGAGTTGCACTGAAAAACTTAGAATATAAGAAACGCACAGTGTAGTACATAGTATATGAGTGAGTTGCACTGAAAAACTTAGAATATAAGAAACGCACAGTGTAGTACATAGTACATGAGTGAGTTGCACTGAAAAACTTAGAATATAAGAAACGCACAGTGTAGTACAGAGTATATGAGTGAGTTGCACTGAAAAACTTAGAATATAAGAAACGCACAGTGTAGTACATAGTATATGAGTGAGTTGCACTGAAAAACTTAGAATATAAGAAACGCACAGTGTAGTACATAGTATATGAGTGAGTTGCACTGAAAAACTTAGAATATAAGAAACGCACAGTGTAGTACATAGTATATGAGTGAGTTGCACTGAAAAACTTAGAATATAAGAAACGCACAGTGTAGTACATAGTATATGAGTGAGTTGCACTGAAAAACTTAGAATATTAGAAACGCACAGTGTAGTACATAGTATATGAGTGAGTTGCACTGAAAAACTTAGAATATAAGAAACGCACAGTGTAGTACTTAGTATATGAGTGAGTTGCACTGAAAACTTAGAATATAAGAAACGCAGAGTGTAGTACATAGTATATGAGTGAGTTGCACTGAAAAACTTAGAATATAAGAAACGCACAGTGTAGTACATAGTATATGAGTGAGTTGCACTGAAAAACTTAGAATATACTGAAAAACCCGCATTACACGAAATGCACAGTGTAGTACATAGTATATGAGTGAGTTGCACTGAAAAACTTAGAATATAAGAAACGCACAGTGTAGTATATAGTATATGAGTGAGTTTCACTGAAAAACTTAGAATTTACTGAAAAACCCGCATTACACGAAATGCACAGTGTAGTACATAGTATATGAGTGAGTTGCACTGAAAAACTTAGAATATAAGAAACGCACAGTGTACTACATAGTATATGAGTGAGTTGCACTGAAAAACTTAGAATATAAGAAACGCACAGTGTAGTACATAGTATATGAGTGAGTTGCACTGAAAAACTTAGAATTTACTGAAAAACCCGCATTACACGAAATGCACAGTGTAGTACATAGTATATGAGTGAGTTGAACTGAAAAACTTAGAATATAAGAAACGCACAGTGTAGTACATAGTATATGAGTGAGTTTCACTGAAAAACTTAGAATATAAGAAACGCACAGTGTAGTACATAGTATATGAGTGAGTTGCACTGAAAAACTTAGAATATAAGAAACGCACAGTGTAGTACATAGTATATGAGTGAGTTGCACTGAAAACTTAGAATATAAGAAACGCACAGTGTAGTACATAGTATATGAGTGAGTTGAACTGAAAAACTTAGAATATAAGAAACGCACAGTGTAGTACATAGTATATGAGTGAGTTGCACTGAAAAACTTAGAATATAAGAAACGCACAGTGTAGTACATAGTATATGAGTGAGTTGCACTGAAAACTTAGAATATAAGAAACGCACAGTGTAGTACATAGTATATGAGTGAGTTGAACTGAAAAACTTAGAATATAAGAAACGCACAGTGTAGTACATAGTATATGAGTGAGTTGCACTGAAAAACTTAGAATATAAGAAACGCACAGTGTAGTACATAGTATATGAGTGAGTTGCACTGAAAAACTTAGAATATAAGAAACGCACAGTGTAGTACATACTATATGAGTGAGTTGCACTGAAAAACTTAGAATATAAGAAACGCACAGTGTAGTACATAGTATATGAGTGAGTTGCACTGAAAAACTTAGAATATAAGAAACGCACAGTGTAGTACATAGTATATGAGTGAGTTGCACTGAAAAACTTAGAATATAAGAAACGCACAGTGTAGTACAGAGTATATGAGTGAGTTGCACTGAAAAACTTAGAATATAAGAAACGCACAGTGTAGTACATAGTATATGAGTGAGTTGCACTGAAAAACTTAGAATAAAAGAAACGCACAGTGTAGTACATAGTATATGAGTGAGTTGCACTGAAAAACTTAGAATTTAAGAAACGCACAGTGTAGTACATAGTATATGAGTGAGTTGCACTGAAAAACTTAGAATTTAAGAAACGCACAGTGTAGTACATAGTATATGAGTGAGTTGCACTGAAAAACTTAGAATATAAGAAACGCACAGTGTAGTACATAGTATATGAGTGAGTTGCACTGAAAAACTTAGAATATAAGAAACGCACAGTGTAGTACATAGTATATGAGTGAGTTGCACTGAAAACTTAGAATATAAGAAACGCACAGTGTAGTACATAGTATATGAGTGAGTTGCACTGAAAAACTTAGAATATAAGAAACGCACAGTGTAGTACAGAGTATATGAGTGAGTTGCACTGAAAAACTTAGAATATAAAAAACGCACAGTGTAGTACATAGTATATGAGTGAGTTGCACTGAAAAACTTAGAATATAAGAAACGCACAGTGTAGTACATAGTATATGAGTGAGTTGCACTGAAAAACTTAGAATATAAGAAACGCACAGTGTAGTACATAGTATATGAGTGAGTTGCACTAAAAACTTAGAATATAAGAAACGCACAGTGTAGTACATAGTATATGAGTGAGTTGCACTGAAAAACTTAGAATATTAGAAACGCACAGTGTAGTACATAGTATATGAGTGAGTTGCACTGAAAAACTTAGAATATAAGAAACGCACAGTGTAGTACTTAGTATATGAGTGAGTTGCACAGAAAACTTAGAATATAAGAAACGCAGAGTGTAGTACATAGTATATGAGTGAGTTGCACTGAAAAACTTAGAATATAAGAAACGCACAGTGTAGTACATAGTATATGAGTGAGTTGCACTGAAAAACTTAGAATATACTGAAAAACCCGCATTACACGAAATGCACAGTGTAGTACATAGTATATGAGTGAGTTGCACTGAAAAACTTAGAATATAAGAAACGCACAGTGTAGTATATAGTATATGAGTGAGTTTCACTGAAAAACTTAGAATTTACTGAAAAACCCGCATTACACGAAATGCACAGTGTAGTACATAGTATATGAGTGAGTTGCACTGAAAAATTTAGAATATAAGAAACGCACAGTGTAGTACATAGTATATGAGTGAGTTGCACTGAAAAACTTAGAATATAAGAAACGCACAGTGTAGTACATAGTATATGTTTGAGTTGCACTGAAAAACTTAGATTATAAGAAATGCACAGTGTAGTACATAGTATATGAGTGAGTTGCACTGAAAAACTTAGAATATAAGAAACGCACAGTGTAGTACATAGTATATGAGTGAGTTGCACTGAAAAACTTAGAATATAAGAAACGCACAGTGTAGTACATAGTATATGAGTGAGTTGCACTGAAAAACTTAGAATTTAAGAAACACACAGTGTAGTACATAGTATATGAGTGAGTTGCACTGAAAAACTTAGAATTTACTGAAAAACCCGCATTACACGAAATGCACAGTGTAGTACATAGTATATGAGTGAGTTGCACTGAAAAACTTAGAATATAAGAAACGCACAGTGTAGTACAGAGTATATGAGTGAGTTGTACTGAAAAACTTAGAATATAAGAAACGCACAGTGTAGTACATAGTATATGAGTGAGTTGCACTGAAAAACTTAGAATATAAGAAACGCACAGTGTAGTACATAGTATATGAGTGAGTTGCACTGAAAAACTTAGAATTTAAGAAACGCACAGTGTAGTACATAGTATATGAGTGAGTTGCACTGAAAAACTTAGAATATAAGAAACGCACAGTGTAGTACATAGTATATGAGTGAGTTGCACTGAAAACTTAGAATATAAGAAACGCACAGTGTAGTACATAGTATATGAGTGAGTTGCACTGAAAAACTTAGAATATAAGAAACGCACAGTGTAGTACAGAGTATATGAGTGAGTTGCACTGAAAAACTTAGAATATAAAAAACGCACAGTGTAGTACATAGTATATGAGTGAGTTGCACTGAAAAACTTAGAATATAAGAAACGCACAGTGTAGTACATAGTATATGAGTGAGTTGCACTGAAAAACTTAGAATATAAGAAACGCACAGTGTAGTACATAGTATATGAGTGAGTTGCACTAAAAACTTAGAATATAAGAAACGCACAGTGTAGTACATAGTATATGAGTGAGTTGCACTGAAAAACTTAGAATATTAGAAACGCACAGTGTAGTACATAGTATATGAGTGAGTTGCACTGAAAAACTTAGAATATAAGAAACGCACAGTGTAGTACTTAGTATATGAGTGAGTTGCACAGAAAACTTAGAATATAAGAAACGCAGAGTGTAGTACATAGTATATGAGTGAGTTGCACTGAAAAACTTAGAATATAAGAAACGCACAGTGTAGTACATAGTATATGAGTGAGTTGCACTGAAAAACTTAGAATATACTGAAAAACCCGCATTACACGAAATGCACAGTGTAGTACATAGTATATGAGTGAGTTGCACTGAAAAACTTAGAATATAAGAAACGCACAGTGTAGTATATAGTATATGAGTGAGTTTCACTGAAAAACTTAGAATTTACTGAAAAACCCGCATTACACGAAATGCACAGTGTAGTACATAGTATATGAGTGAGTTGCACTGAAAAATTTAGAATATAAGAAACGCACAGTGTAGTACATAGTATATGAGTGAGTTGCACTGAAAAACTTAGAATATAAGAAACGCACAGTGTAGTACATAGTATATGTTTGAGTTGCACTGAAAAACTTAGATTATAAGAAATGCACAGTGTAGTACATAGTATATGAGTGAGTTGCACTGAAAAACTTAGAATATAAGAAACGCACAGTGTAGTACATAGTATATGAGTGAGTTGCACTGAAAAACTTAGAATATAAGAAACGCACAGTGTAGTACATAGTATATGAGTGAGTTGCACTGAAAAACTTAGAATTTAAGAAACACACAGTGTAGTACATAGTATATGAGTGAGTTGCACTGAAAAACTTAGAATTTACTGAAAAACCCGCATTACACGAAATGCACAGTGTAGTACATAGTATATGAGTGAGTTGCACTGAAAAACTTAGAATATAAGAAACGCACAGTGTAGTACAGAGTATATGAGTGAGTTGTACTGAAAAACTTAGAATATAAGAAACGCACAGTGTAGTACATAGTATATGAGTGAGTTGCACTGAAAAACTTAGAATATAAGAAACGCACAGTGTAGTACATAGTATATGAGTGAGTTGCACTGAAAAACTTAGAATATAAGAAACGCACAGTGTACTACATAATATATGAGTGAGTTGCACTGAAAAACTTAGAATATAAGAAACGCACAGTTTAGTACATAGTATATGAGTGAGTTGCACTGAAAAACTTAGAATATAAGAAACGCACAGTGTAGTACATAGTATATGAGTGAGTTGCACTGAAAAACTTAGAATATAAGAAACGCACAGTGTAGTACATAGTATATGAGTGAGTTGCACTGAAAAACTTAGAATATAAGAAACGCACAGTGTAGTACATAGTATATGAGTGAGTTGCACTGAAAAACTTAGAATTTACTGAAAAACCCGCATTACACGAAATGCACAGTGTAGTACATATTATATGAGTGAGTTGAACTGAAAAACTTAGAATTTACTGAAAACCCGCATTACACGAAATGCACAGTGTAGTACATAGTATATGAGTGAGTTGCTCTGAAAAAGTTAGAATATAAGAAACGCACAGTGTAGTACATAGTATATGAGTGAGTTGCACTGAAAAACTTAGAATATAAGAAACGCACAGTGTAGTACATAGTATATGAGTGAGTTGCACTGAAAAACTTAGAATATAAGAAACGCACAGTGTAGTACATAGTATATGAGTGAGTTGCACTGAAAAACTTAGAATATAATAAATGCACAGTGTAGTACATAGTATATGAGTGAGTTGCACTGAAAAACTTAGAATATAAGAAACACACAGTGTAGTACAAAGTATATGAGTGAGTTGCACTGAAAAACTTAGAATTTAAGAAACGCACAGTGTAGTACATAGTATATGAGTGAGTTGCACTGAAAAATGTAGAATATAAGAAACGCATAGTGTAGTACATAGTATATGAGTGAATTGCACTGAAAAACTTAGAATATAAGAAACGAACAGTGTAGTACCTAGTATATGAGTGAGTTGCACTGAAAACTTAGAATATAAGAAACGCACAGTGTAGTACATAGTATATGAGTGAGTTGCACTGAAAAACTTAGAATATAAGAAACGCACAGTGTAGTACATAGTATATGAGTGAGTTGCACTGAAAAACTTAGAATATAAGAAACGCACAGTGTAGTACATAGTATATGAGTGAGTTGCACTGAAAAACTTGGAATATAAGAAACGCACAGTGTAGTACATAGTATATGAGTGAGTTGCACTGAAAAACTTAGAATATAAGAAACGCACAGTGTAGTACATAGTATATGAGTGAGTTGCACTGAAAAACTTAGAATATAAGAAACGCACAGTGTAGTACATAGTATATGAGTGAGTTGCACTGAAAAACTTAGAATATAAGAAACGCACAGTGTAGTACATAGTATATGAGTGAGTTGCACTGAAAAACTTAGAATATAAGAAATGCACAGTGTAGTACATAGTATATGAGTGAGTTGCACTGAAAAACTTAGAATATAAGAAACGCACAGTGTAGTACATAGTATATGAGTGAGTTGCACTGAAAAACTTAGAATATAAGAAACGCACAGTGTAGTACATAGTATATGAGTGAGTTGCACTGAAAAACTTAGAATATAAGAAACGCACAGTGTAGTACATAGTATATGAGTGAGTTGCACTGAAAAACTTAGAATATAAGAAACGCACAGTGTAGTACATAGTATATGAGTGAGTTGCACTGAAAAACTTAGAATATAAAAAACGCACAGTGTAGTACATAGTATATGAGTGAGTTGCACTGAAAAACTTAGAATATAAGAAACGCACAGTGTAGTACATAGTATATGAGTGAGTTGCACTGAAAAACTTAGAATATAAGAAACGCACAGTGTAGTACATAGTATATGAGTGAGTTGCACTGAAAAACTTAGAATATAAGAAACGCACAGTGTAGTACATAGTATATGAGTGAGTTGCACTGAAAAACTTAGAATATAAGAAACGCACAGTGTAGTACATAGTATATGAGTGAGTTGCACTAAAAACTTAGAATATAAGAAACGCACAATGTAGTACATAGTATATGAGTGAGTTGCACTGAAAAACTTAGAATATTAGAAACGCACAGTGTAGTACATAGTATATGAGTGAGTTGCACTGAAAAACTTAGAATATAAGAAACGCACAGTGTAGTACTTAGTATATGAGTGAGTTGCACTGAAAAACTTAGAATATAAGAAACGCACAGTGTAGTACATAGTATATGAGTGAGTTGCACTGAAAAACTTAGAATATAAGAAACGCACAGTGTAGTACATAGTATATGAGTGAGTTGCACTGAAAAACTTAGAATTTACTGAAAAACCCGCATTACACGAAATGCACAGTGTAGTACATAGTATATGAGTGAGTTGAACTGAAAAACTTAGAATTTACTGAAAACCCGCATTACACGAAATGCACAGTGTAGTACATAGTATATGAGTGAGTTGCACTGAAAAACTTAGAATATAAGAAACGCACAGTGTAGTACATAGTATATGAGTGAGTTGCACTGAAAAACTTAGAATATAAGAAATGCACAGTGTAGTACATAGTATATGAGTGAGTTGCACTGAAAAACTTAGAATATAAGAAACGCACAGTGTAGTACATAGTATATGAGTGAGTTGCACTGAAAAACTTAGAATATAAGAAACGCACAGTGTAGTGCATAGTATATGAGTGAGTTGCACTGAAAAACTTAGAATTTAAGAAACGCACAGTGTAGTACATAGTATATGAGTGAGTTGCACTGAAAAACTTAGAATTTACTGAAAAACCCGCATTACACGAAATGCACAGTGTAGTACATAGTATATGAGTGAGTTGCACTGAAAAACTTAGAATATAAGAAACGCACAGTGTAGTACAGAGTATATGAGTGAGTTGTACTGAAAAACTTAGAATATAAGAAACGCACAGTGTAGTACATAGTATATGAGTGAGTTGCACTGAAAAACTTAGAATATAAGAAACGCACAGTGTAGTACATAGTATATGAGTGAGTTGCACTGAAAAACTTAGAATATAAGAAACGCACAGTGTACTACATAATATATGAGTGAGTTGCACTGAAAAACTTAGAATATAAGAAACGCACAGTTTAGTACATAGTATATGAGTGAGTTGCACTGAAAAACTTAGAATATAAGAAACGCACAGTGTAGTACATAGTATATGAGTGAGTTGCACTGAAAAACTTAGAATATAAGAAACGCACAGTGTAGTACATAGTATATGAGTGAGTTGCACTGAAAAACTTAGAATATAAGAAACGCACAGTGTAGTACATAGTATATGAGTGAGTTGCACTGAAAAACTTAGAATTTACTGAAAAACCCGCATTACACGAAATGCACAGTGTAGTACATATTATATGAGTGAGTTGAACTGAAAAACTTAGAATTTACTGAAAACCCGCATTACACGAAATGCACAGTGTAGTACATAGTATATGAGTGAGTTGCTCTGAAAAAGTTAGAATATAAGAAACGCACAGTGTAGTACATAGTATATGAGTGAGTTGCACTGAAAAACTTAGAATATAAGAAACGCACAGTGTAGTACATAGTATATGAGTGAGTTGCACTGAAAAACTTAGAATATAAGAAACGCACAGTGTAGTACATAGTATATGAGTGAGTTGCACTGAAAAACTTAGAATATAATAAATGCACAGTGTAGTACATAGTATATGAGTGAGTTGCACTGAAAAACTTAGAATATAAGAAACACACAGTGTAGTACAAAGTATATGAGTGAGTTGCACTGAAAAACTTAGAATTTAAGAAACGCACAGTGTAGTACATAGTATATGAGTGAGTTGCACTGAAAAATGTAGAATATAAGAAACGCATAGTGTAGTACATAGTATATGAGTGAATTGCACTGAAAAACTTAGAATATAAGAAACGAACAGTGTAGTACCTAGTATATGAGTGAGTTGCACTGAAAACTTAGAATATAAGAAACGCACAGTGTAGTACATAGTATATGAGTGAGTTGCACTGAAAAACTTAGAATATAAGAAACGCACAGTGTAGTACATAGTATATGAGTGAGTTGCACTGAAAAACTTAGAATATAAGAAACGCACAGTGTAGTACATAGTATATGAGTGAGTTGCACTGAAAAACTTGGAATATAAGAAACGCACAGTGTAGTACATAGTATATGAGTGAGTTGCACTGAAAAACTTAGAATATAAGAAACGCACAGTGTAGTACATAGTATATGAGTGAGTTGCACTGAAAAACTTAGAATATAAGAAACGCACAGTGTAGTACATAGTATATGAGTGAGTTGCACTGAAAAACTTAGAATATAAGAAACGCACAGTGTAGTACATAGTATATGAGTGAGTTGCACTGAAAAACTTAGAATATAAGAAATGCACAGTGTAGTACATAGTATATGAGTGAGTTGCACTGAAAAACTTAGAATATAAGAAACGCACAGTGTAGTACATAGTATATGAGTGAGTTGCACTGAAAAACTTAGAATATAAGAAACGCACAGTGTAGTACATAGTATATGAGTGAGTTGCACTGAAAAACTTAGAATATAAGAAACGCACAGTGTAGTACATAGTATATGAGTGAGTTGCACTGAAAAACTTAGAATATAAGAAACGCACAGTGTAGTACATAGTATATGAGTGAGTTGCACTGAAAAACTTAGAATATAAAAAACGCACAGTGTAGTACATAGTATATGAGTGAGTTGCACTGAAAAACTTAGAATATAAGAAACGCACAGTGTAGTACATAGTATATGAGTGAGTTGCACTGAAAAACTTAGAATATAAGAAACGCACAGTGTAGTACATAGTATATGAGTGAGTTGCACTGAAAAACTTAGAATATAAGAAACGCACAGTGTAGTACATAGTATATGAGTGAGTTGCACTGAAAAACTTAGAATATAAGAAACGCACAGTGTAGTACATAGTATATGAGTGAGTTGCACTAAAAACTTAGAATATAAGAAACGCACAATGTAGTACATAGTATATGAGTGAGTTGCACTGAAAAACTTAGAATATTAGAAACGCACAGTGTAGTACATAGTATATGAGTGAGTTGCACTGAAAAACTTAGAATATAAGAAACGCACAGTGTAGTACTTAGTATATGAGTGAGTTGCACTGAAAAACTTAGAATATAAGAAACGCACAGTGTAGTACATAGTATATGAGTGAGTTGCACTGAAAAACTTAGAATATAAGAAACGCACAGTGTAGTACATAGTATATGAGTGAGTTGCACTGAAAAACTTAGAATTTACTGAAAAACCCGCATTACACGAAATGCACAGTGTAGTACATAGTATATGAGTGAGTTGAACTGAAAAACTTAGAATTTACTGAAAACCCGCATTACACGAAATGCACAGTGTAGTACATAGTATATGAGTGAGTTGCACTGAAAAACTTAGAATATAAGAAACGCACAGTGTAGTACATAGTATATGAGTGAGTTGCACTGAAAAACTTAGAATATAAGAAATGCACAGTGTAGTACATAGTATATGAGTGAGTTGCACTGAAAAACTTAGAATATAAGAAACGCACAGTGTAGTACATAGTATATGAGTGAGTTGCACTGAAAAACTTAGAATATAAGAAACGCACAGTGTAGTGCATAGTATATGAGTGAGTTGCACTGAAAAACTTAGAATTTAAGAAACGCACAGTGTAGTACATAGTATATGAGTGAGTTGCACTGAAAAACTTAGAATTTACTGAAAAACCCGCATTACACGAAATGCACAGTGTAGTACATAGTATATGAGTGAGTTGCACTGAAAAACTTAGAATATAAGAAACGCACAGTGTAGTACAGAGTATATGAGTGAGTTGTACTGAAAAACTTAGAATATAAGAAACGCACAGTGTAGTACATAGTATATGAGTGAGTTGCACTGAAAAACTTAGAATATAAGAAACGCACAGTGTAGTACATAGTATATGAGTGAGTTGCACTGAAAAACTTAGAATATAAGAAACGCACAGTGTAGTACATAGTATATGAGTGAGTTGCACTGAAAAACTTAGAATTTACTGAAAAACCCGCATTACACGAAATGCACAGTGTAGTACATAGTATATGAGTGAGTTGAACTGAAAAACTTAGAATTTACTGAAAACCCGCATTACACGAAATGCACAGTGTAGTACATAGTATATGAGTGAGTTGCACTGAAAAACTTAGAATATAAGAAACGCACAGTGTAGTACATAGTATATGAGTGAGTTGCACTGAAAAACTTAGAATATAAGAAATGCACAGTGTAGTACATAGTATATGAGTGAGTTGCACTGAAAAACTTAGAATATAAGAAACGCACAGTGTAGTACATAGTATATGAGTGAGTTGCACTGAAAAACTTAGAATATAAGAAACGCACAGTGTAGTGCATAGTATATGAGTGAGTTGCACTGAAAAACTTAGAATTTAAGAAACGCACAGTGTAGTACATAGTATATGAGTGAGTTGCACTGAAAAACTTAGAATTTACTGAAAAACCCGCATTACACGAAATGCACAGTGTAGTACATAGTATATGAGTGAGTTGCACTGAAAAACTTAGAATATAAGAAACGCACAGTGTAGTACAGAGTATATGAGTGAGTTGTACTGAAAAACTTAGAATATAAGAAACGCACAGTGTAGTACATAGTATATGAGTGAGTTGCACTGAAAAACTTAGAATATAAGAAACGCACAGTGTAGTACATAGTATATGAGTGAGTTGCACTGAAAAACTTAGAATATAAGAAACGCACAGTGTACTACATAATATATGAGGGAGTTGCACTGAAAAACTTAGAATATAAGAAACGCACAGTTTAGTACATAGTATATGAGTGAGTTGCACTGAAAAACTTAGAATATAAGAAACGCACAGTGTAGTAAATAGTATATGAGTGAGTTGCACTGAAAAACTTAGAATATAAGAAACGCACAGTGTAGTACATAGTATATGAGTGAGTTGCACTGAAAAACTTAGAATATAAGAAACGCACAGTGTAGTACATAGTATATGAGTGAGTTGCACTGAAAAACTTAGAATTTACTGAAAAACCCGCATTACACGAAATGCACAGTGTAGTACATAGTATATGAGTGAGTTGAACTGAAAAACTTAGAATTTACTGAAAACCCGCATTACACGAAATGCACAGTGTAGTACATAGTATATGAGTGAGTTGCTCTGAAAAAGTTAGAATATAAGAAACGCACAGTGTAGTACATAGTATATGAGTGAGTTGCACTGAAAAACTTAGAATATAAGAAACGCACAGTGTAGTACATAGTATATGAGTGAGTTGCACTGAAAAACTTAGAATATAAGAAACGCACAGTGTAGTACATAGTATATGAGTGAGTTGCACTGAAAAACTTAGAATATAATAAATGCACAGTGTAGTACATAGTATATGAGTGAGTTGCACTGAAAAACTTAGAATATAAGAAACACACAGTGTAGTACATAGTATATGAGTGAGTTGCACTGAAAAACTTAGAATTTAAGAAACGCACAGTGTAGTACATAGTATATGAGTGAGTTGCACTGAAAAACTTAGAATATAAGAAACGCATAGTGTAGTACATAGTATATGAGTGAGTTGCACTGAAAAACTTAGAATATAAGAAACGCACAGTGTAGTACCTAGTATATGAGTGAGTTGCACTGAAAACTTAGAATATAAGAAACGCACAGTGTAGTACATAGTATATGAGTGAGTTGCACTGAAAAACTTAGAATATAAGAAACGCACAGTGTAGTACATAGTATATGAGTGAGTTGCACTGAAAAACTTAGAATATAAGAAACGCACAGTGTAGTACATAGTATATGAGTGAGTTGCACTGAAAAACTTAGAATATAAGAAACGCACAGTGTAGTACATAGTATATGAGTGAGTTGCACTGAAAAACTTAGAATATAAGAAACGCACAGTGTAGTACATAGTATATGAGTGAGTTGCACTGAAAAACTTAGAATATAAGAAACGCACAGTGTAGTACATAGTATATGAGTGAGTTGCACTGAAAAACTTAGAATATAAGAAACGCACAGTGTAGTACATAGTATATGAGTGAGTTGCACTGAAAAACTTAGAATATAAGAAACGCACAGAGTAGTACATAGTATATGAGTGAGTTGCACTGAAAAACTTAGAATATAAGAAACGCACAGTGTAGTACATAGTATATGAGTGAGTTGCACTGAAAAACTTAGAATATAAGAAACGCACAGTGTAGTACATAGTATATGAGTGAGTTGCACTGAAAAACTTAGAATATAAGAAACCACAGTGTAGTACATAGTATATGAGTGAGTTGCACTGAAAAACTTAGAATATAAGAAACGCACAGTGTAGTACATAGTATATGAGTGAGTTGCACTGAAAAACTTAGAATATAAGAAACGCACAGTGTAGTACATAGTATATGAGTGAGTTGCACTGAAAAACTTAGAATATAAGAAACGCACAGTGTAGTACATAGTATATGAGTGAGTTCCACTGAAAAACTTAGAATATAAGAAACGCACAGTGTAGTACATAGTATATGAGTGAGTTGCACTGAAAACTTAGAATATAAGAAACGCACAGTGTAGTACATAGTATATGAGTGAGTTGAACTGAAAAACTTATAATATAAGAAACGCACAGTGTAGTATATAGTATATGAGTGAGTTGCACTGAAAAACTTCGAATATAAGAAACGCACAGTGTAGTACATAGTATATGAGTGAGTTGCACTGAAAAACTTAGAATATAAGAAACGTACAGTGTAGTACATACTATATGAGTGAGTTGCACTGAAAAACTTAGAATATAAGAAACGCACAGTGTAGTACATAGTATATGAGTGAGTTGCACTGAAAAACTTAGAATATAAGAAACGCACAGTGTAGTACATAGTATATGAGTGAGTTGCACTGAAAAACTTAGAATATAAGAAACGCACAGTGTAGTACATAGTATATGAGTGAGTTGCACTGAAAAACTTAGAATATAAGAAACGCACAGTGTAGTACATAGTATATGAGTGAGTTGCACTGAAAAACTTAGAATAAAAGAAATGCACAGTGTAGTACATAGTATATGAGTGAGTTGCACTGAAAAACTTAGAATTTAAGAAACGCACAGTGTAGTACATAGTATATGAGTGAGTTGCACTGAAAAACTTAGAATTTAAGAAACGCACAGTGTAGTACATAGTATATGAGTGAGTCGCATTGAAAAACTTAGAATATAAGAAACGCACAGTGTAGTACATAGTATATGAGTGAGTTGCACTGAAAAACTTAGAATATAAGAAACGCACAGTGTAGTACATAGTATATGAGTGAGTTGCACTGAAAACTTAGAATATAAGAAACGCACAGTGTAGTACATAGTATATGAGTGAGTTGCACTGAAAAACTTAGAATATAAAAAACGCACATGTAGTACATAGTATATGAGTGAGTTGCACTGAAAAACTTAGAATATAAGAAACGCACAGTGTAGTACATAGTATATGAGTGAGTTGCACTGAAAAACTTAGAATATAAGAAACGCACAGTGTAGTACATAGTATATGAGTGAGTTGCACTGAAAAACTTAGAATATAAGAAACGCACAGTGTAGTACAGAGTATATGAGTGAGTTGCACTGAAAAACTTAGAATATAAGAAACGCACAGTGTAGTACATAGTATATGAGTGAGTTGCACTGAAAAACTTAGAATATAAGAAACGCACAGTGTAGTACATAGTATATGAGTGAGTTGCACTGAAAAACTTAGAATATAAGAAACGCACAGTGTAGTACATAGTATATGAGTGAGTTGCACTAAAAACTTAGAATATAAGAAACGCACAGTGTAGTACATAGTATATGAGTGAGTTGCACTGAAAAACTTAGAATATTAGAAACGCACAGTGTAGTACATAGTATATGAGTGAGTTGCACTGAAAAACTTAGAATATAAGAAACGCACAGTGTAGTACTTAGTATATGAGTGAGTTGCACTGAAAACTTAGAATATAAGAAACGCAGAGTGTAGTACATAGTATATGAGTGAGTTGCACTGAAAAACTTAGAATATAAGAAACGCACAGTGTAGTACATAGTATATGAGTGAGTTGCACTGAAAAACTTAGAATATACTGAAAAACCCGCATTACACGAAATGCACAGTGTAGTACATAGTATATGAGTGAGTTGCACTGAAAAACTTAGAATATAAGAAACGCACAGTGTATTATATAGTATATGAGTGAGTTTCACTGAAAAACTTAGAATTTACTGAAAAACCCGCATTACACGAAATGCACAGTGTAGTACATAGTATATGAGTGAGTTGCACTGAAAAACTTGGAATATAAGAAACGCACAGTGTAGTACATAGTATATGAGTGAGTTGCACTGAAAAACTTAGAATATAAGAAACGCACAGTGTAGTACATAGTATATGAGTGAGTTGCACTAAAAACTTAGAATATAAGAAACGCACAATGTAGTACATAGTATATGAGTGAGTTGCACTGAAAAACTTAGAATATAAGAAACGCACAGTGTAGTACATAGTATATGAGTGAGTTGCACTGAAAAACTTAGAATATACTGAAAAACCCGCATTACACGAAATGCACAGTGTAGTACATAGTATATGAGTGAGTTGCACTGAAAAACTTAGAATATAAGAAACGCACAGTGTTGTATATAGTATATGAGTGAGTTTCACTGAAAAACTTAGAATTTACTGAAAAACCCGCATTACACGAAATGCACAGTGTAGTACATAGTATATGAGTGAGTTGCACTGAAAAACTTAGAATATAAGAAACGCACAGTGTAGTACATAGTATATGAGTGAGTTGCACTGAAAAACTTAGAATATAAGAAACGCACAGTGTAGTACATAGTATATGAGTGAGTTGCACTGAAAAACTTAGAATATAAGAAACGCACAGTGTAGTACAAAGTATATGAGTGAGTTGCACTGAAAAACTTAGAATATAAGAAACGCACAGTGTAGTACATAGTATATGAGTGAGTTGCACTGAAAAACTTAGATTATAAGAAATGCACAGTGTAGTACATAGTATATGAGTGAGTTGCACTGAAAAACTTAGAATATAAGAAACGCACAGTGTAGTACATAGTATATGAGTGAGTTGCACTGAAAAACTTAGAATATAAGAAACGCACAGTGTAGTACATAGTATATGAGTGAGTTGCACTGAAAAACTTAGAATTTAAGAAACGCACAGTGTAGTACATAGTATATAGGTGAGTTGCACTGAAAAACTTAGAATTTACTGAAAAACCCGCATTACACGAAATGCACAGTGTAGTACATAGTATATGAGTGAGTTGCACTGAAAAACTTAGAATATAAGAAACGCACAGTGTAGTACAGAGTATATGAGTGAGTTGTACTGAAAAACTTAGAATATAAGAAACGCACAGTGTAGTACATAGTATATGAGTGAGTTGCACTGAAAAACTTAGAATATAAGAAACGCACAGTGTAGTACATAGTATATGAGTGAGTTGCACTGAAAAACTTAGAATATAAGAAACGCACAGTTTACTACATAATATATGAGTGAGTTGCACTGAAAAACTTAGAATATAAGAAACGCACAGTTTAGTACATAGTATATGAGTGAGTTGCACTGAAAAACTTAGAATATAAGAAACGCACAGTGTAGTAAATAGTATATGAGTGAGTTGCACTGAAAAACTTAGAATATAAGAAACGCACAGTGTAGTACATAGTATATGAGTGAGTTGCACTGAAAAACTTAGAATATAAGAAACGCACAGTGTAGTACATAGTATATGAGTGAGTTGCACTGAAAAACTTAGAATTTACTGAAAAACCCGCATTACACGAAATGCACAGTGTAGTACATAGTATATGAGTGAGTTGAACTGAAAAACTTAGAATTTACTGAAAACCCGCATTACACGAAATGCACAGTGTAGTACATAGTATATGAGTGAGTTGCTCTGAAAAAGTTAGAATATAAGAAACGCACAGTGTAGTACATAGTATATGAGTGAGTTGCACTGAAAAACTTAGAATATAAGAAACGCACAGTGTAGTACATAGTATATGAGTGAGTTGCACTGAAAAACTTAGAATATAAGAAACGCACAGTGTAGTACATAGTATATGAGTGAGTTGCACTGAAAAACTTAGAATATAATAAATGCACAGTGTAGTACATAGTATATGAGTGAGTTGCACTGAAAAACTTAGAATATAAGAAACACACAGTGTAGTACATAGTATATGAGTGAGTTGCACTGAAAAACTTAGAATTTAAGAAACGCACAGTGTAGTACATAGTATATGAGTGAGTTGCACTGAAAAACTTAGAATATAAGAAACGCATAGTGTAGTACATAGTATATGAGTGAGTTGCACTGAAAAACTTAGAATATAAGAAACGCACAGTGTAGTACCTAGTATATGAGTGAGTTGCACTGAAAACTTAGAATATAAGAAACGCACAGTGTAGTACATAGTATATGAGTGAGTTGCACTGAAAAACTTAGAATATAAGAAACGCACAGTGTAGTACATAGTATATGAGTGAGTTGCACTGAAAAACTTAGAATATAAGAAACGCACAGTGTAGTACATAGTATATGAGTGAGTTGCACTGAAAAACTTAGAATATAAGAAACGCACAGTGTAGTACATAGTATATGAGTGAGTTGCACTGAAAAACTTAGAATATAAGAAACGCACAGTGTAGTACATAGTATATGAGTGAGTTGCACTGAAAAACTTAGAATATAAGAAACGCACAGTGTAGTACATAGTATATGAGTGAGTTGCACTGAAAAACTTAGAATATAAGAAACGCACAGTGTAGTACATAGTATATGAGTGAGTTGCACTGAAAAACTTAGAATATAAGAAACGCACAGTGTAGTACATAGTATATGAGTGAGTTGCACTGAAAAACTTAGAATATAAGAAACGCACAGTGTAGTACATAGTATATGAGTGAGTTGCACTGAAAAACTTAGAATATAAGAAACGCACAGTGTAGTACCTAGTATATGAGTGAGTTGCACTGAAAAACTTAGAATATAAGAAACGCACAGTGTAGTACATAGTATATGAGTGAGTTGCACTGAAAAACTTAGAATATAAGAAACGCACAGTGTAGTACCTAGTATATGAGTGAGTTGCACTGAAAAACTTAGAATATAAGAAACGCACAGTGTAGTACATAGTATATGAGTGAGTTCCACTGAAAAAGTTAGAATATAAGAAACGCACAGTGTAGTACATAGTATATGAGTGAGTTTCACTGAAAAACTTAGAATATAAGAAACGCACAGTGTAGTACATAGTATATGAGTGAGTTGCACTGAAAAACTTAGAATATAAGAAACGCACAGTGTAGTACATAGTATATGAGTGAGTTGCACTGAAAAACTTAGAATATAATAAATGCACAGTGTAGTACATAGTATATGAGTGAGTTGCACTGAAAAACTAAGAATATAAGAAACACACAGTGTAGTACATAGTATATGAGTGAGTTGCACTGAAAAACTTAGAATTTAAGAAACGCACAGTGTAGTACATAGTATATGAATGAGTTGCACTGAAAAACTTAGAATATAAGAAACGCATAGTGTAGTACATAGTATATGAGTGAGTTGCACTGAAAAACTTAGAATATAAGAAACGCACAGTGTAGTACATAGTATATGAGTGAGTTGCACTGAAAACTTAGAATATAAGAAACGCACAGTGTAGTACATAGTATATGAGTGAGTTGAACTGAAAAACTTAGAATATAAGAAACGCACAGTGTAGTACATAGTATATGAGTGAGTTGCACTGAAAAACTTAGAATATAAGAAACGCACAGTGTAGTACATAGTATATGAGTGAGTTGCACTGAAAAACTTAGAATATAAGAAACGCACAGTGTAGTACATAGTATATGAGTGAGTTGCACTGAAAAACTTAGAATATAAGAAATGCACAGTGTAGTACATAGTATATGAGTGAGTTGCACTGAAAAACTTAGAATATAAGAAACGCACAGTGTAGTACATAGTATATGAGTGAGTTGCACTGAAAAACTTAGAATATAAGAAACGCACAGTGTAGTACATAGTATATGAGTGAGTTGCACTGAAAACTTAGAATATAAGAAACGCACAGTGTAGTACATAGTATATGAGTGAGTTGAACTGAAAAACTTATAATATAAGAAACGCACAGTGTAGTACATAGTATATGAGTGAGTTGCACTGAAAAACTTCGAATATAAGAAACGCACAGTGTAGTACATAGTATATGAGTGAGTTGCACTGAAAAACTTAGAATATAAGAAACGCACAGTGTAGTACATAGTATATGAGTGAGTTGCACTGAAAAACTTAGAATATAAGAAACGCACAGTGTAGTACATAGTATATGAGTGAGTTGCACTGAAAAACTTAGAATATAAGAAACGCACAGTGTAGTACATAGTATATGAGTGAGTTGCACTGAAAAACTTAGAATATAAGAAACGCACAGTGTAGTACAGAGTATATGAGTGAGTTGCACTGAAAAACTTAGAATATAAGAAACGCACAGTGTAGTACATAGTATATGAGTGAGTTGCACTGAAAAACTTAGAATATAAGAAACGCACAGGGTAGTACATAGTATATGAGTGAGTTGCACTGAAAAACTTAGAATATAAGAAACGCACAGTGTAGTACATAGTATATGAGTGAGTTGCACTAAAAACTTAGAATATAAGAAACGCACAGTGTAGTACATAGTATATGAGTGAGTTGCACTGAAAAACTTAGAATATTAGAAACGCACAGTGTAGTACATAGTATATGAGTGAGTTGCACTGAAAAACTTAGAATATAAGAAACGCACAGTGTAGTACTTAGTATATGAGTGAGTTGCACTGAAAACTTAGAATATAAGAAACGCAGAGTGTAGTACATAGTATATGAGTGAGTTGCACTGAAAAACTTAGAATATAAGAAACGCACAGTGTAGTACATAGTATATGAGTGAGTTGCACCGAAAAACTTAGAATATACTGAAAAACCCGCATTACACGAAATGCACAGTGTAGTACATAGTATATGAGTGAGTTGCACTGAAAAACTTAGAATATAAGAAACGCACAGTGTAGTATATAGTATATGAGTGAGTTTCACTGAAAAACTTAGAATTTACTGAAAAACCCGCATTACACGAAATGCACAGTGTAGTACATAGTATATGAGTGAGTTGCACTGAAAAACTTGGAATATAAGAAACGCACAGTGTAGTACATAGTATATGAGTGAGTTGCACTGAAAAAATTAGAATATAAGAAACGCACAGTGTAGTACATAGTATATGAGTGAGTTGCACTGAAAAACTTAGAATATAAGAAACGCACAGTGTAGTACATAGTATATGAGTGAGTTGCACTGAAAAACTTAGAATATAAGAAACGCACAGTGTAGTACATAGTATATGAGTGAGTTGCACTGAAAAACTTAGAATATAAGAAACGCACAGTGTAGTACATAGTATATGAGTGAGTTGCACTGAAAAACTTAGAATTTACTGAAAAACCCGCATTACACGAAATGCACAGTGTAGTACATAGTATAATAGTGAGTTGAACTGAAAAACTTAGAATTTACTGAAAACCCGCATTACACGAAATGCACAGTGTAGTACATAGTATATGAGTGAGTTGCTCTGAAAAATTTAGAATATAAGAAACGCACAGTGTAGTACATAGTATATGAGTGAGTTGCACTGAAAAACTTAGAATATAAGAAACGCACAGTGTAGTACATAGTATATGAGTGAGTTGCACTGTAAAACTTAGAATATAAGAAACGCACAGTGTAGTACATAGTATATGAGTGAGTTGCACTGAAAAACTTAGAATATAAGAAACGCACAGTGTAGTACATAGTATATGAGTGAGTTGCACTGAAAAACTTAGAATATAAGAAACGCACAGTGTAGTACAGAGTATATGAGTGAGTTGCACTGAAAAACTTAGAATATAAGAAACGCACAGTGTAGTACATAGTATATGTGTGAGTTGCACTGAAAAACTTAGAATATAAGAAACGCACAGTGTAGTACATAGTATATGAGTGAGTTGCACTGAAAAACTTAGAATATAAGAAACGCACAGTGTAGTACATAGTATATGAGTGAGTTGCACTAAAAACTTAGAATATAAGAAACGCACAGTGTAGTACATAGTATATGAGTGAGTTGCACTGAAAAACTTAGAATATTAGAAACGCACAGTGTAGTACATAGTATATGAGTGAGTTGCACTGAAAAACTTAGAATATAAGAAACGCACAGTGTAGTACTTAGTATATGAGTGAGTTGCACTGAAAACTTAGAATATAAGAAACGCAGAGTGTAGTACATAGTATATGAGTGAGTTGCACTGAAAAACTTAGAATATAAGAAACGCACAGTGTAGTACATAGTATATGAGTGAGTTGCACTGAAAAACTTAGAATATACTGAAAAACCCGCATTACACGAAATGCACAGTGTAGTACATAGTATATGAGTGAGTTGCACTGAAAAACTTAGAATATAAGAAACGCACAGTGTAGTATATAGTATATGAGTGAGTTTCACTGAAAAACTTAGAATTTACTGAAAAACCCGCATTACACGAAATGCACAGTGTAGTACATAGTATATGAGTGAGTTGCACTGAAAAACTTGGAATATAAGAAACGCACAGTGTAGTACATAGTATATGAGTGAGTTGCACTGAAAAACTTAGAATATAAGAAACGCACAGTGTAGTACATAGTATATGAGTGAGTTGCACTGAAAAACTTAGAATATAAGAAACGCACAGTGTAGTACATAGTATATGAGTGAGTTGCACTGAAAAACTTAGAATATAAGAAACGCACAGTGTAGTACATAGTATATGAGTGAGTTGCACTGAAAAACTTAGAATTTACTGAAAAACCCGCATTACACGAAATGCACAGTGTAGTACATAGTATATGAGTGAGTTGAACTGAAAAACTTAGAATATAAGAAACGCACAGTGTAGTACATAGTATATGAGTGAGTTGCACTGAAAAACTTAGAATATAAGAAACGCACAGTGTAGTACCTAGTATATGAGTGAGTTGCACTGAAAACTTAGAATATAAGAAACGCACAGTGTAGTACATAGTATATGAGTGAGTTGCACTGAAAAACTTAGAATATAAGAAACGCACAGTGTAGTACATAGTATATGAGTGAGTTGCACTGAAAAACTTAGAATATAAGAAACGCACAGTGTAGTACATAGTATATGAGTGAGTTGCACTGAAAAACTTAGAATATAAGAAACGCACAGTGTAGTACATAGTATATGAGTGAGTTGCACTGAAAAACTTAGAATATAAGAAACGCACAGTGTAGTACATAGTATATGAGTGAGTTGCACTGAAAAACTTAGAATATAAGAAACGCACAGTGTAGTACATAGTATATGAGTGAGTTGCACTGAAAAACTTAGAATATAAGAAACGCACAGTGTAGTACATAGTATATGAGTGAGTTGCACTGAAAAACTTAGAATATAAGAAACGCACAGAGTAGTACATAGTATATGAGTGAGTTGCACTGAAAAACTTAGAATATAAGAAACTCACAGTGTAGTACATAGTATATGAGTGAGTTGCACTGAAAAACTTAGAATATAAGAAACGCACAGTGTAGTACATACTATATGAGTGAGTTGCACTGAAAAACTTAGAATATAAGAAACGCACAGTGTAGTACATAGTATATGAGTGAGTTGCACTGAAAAACTTAGAATATAAGAAACGCACAGTGTAGTACATAGTATATGAGTGAGTTGCACTGAAAAACTTAGAATATAAGAAACGCACAGTGTAGTACATAGTATATGAGTGAGTTGCACTGAAAACTTAGAATATAAGAAACGCACAGTGTAGTACATAGTATATGAGTGAGTTGCACTGAAAAACTTAGAATATAAAAAACGCACAGTGTAGTACATAGTATATGAGTGAGTTGCACTGAAAAACGTAGAATATAAGAAACGCACAGTGTAGTACAAAGTATATGAGTGAGTTGCACTGAAAAACTTAGAATATAAGAAACGCACAGTGTAGTACATAGAATATGAGTGAGTTGCACTGAAAAACTTAGAATATAAGAAACGCACAGTGTAGTACATAGTATATGAGTGAGTTGCACTGAAAAACTTAGAATATAAGAAACGCACAGTGTAGTACATAGTATATGAGTGAGTTGCACTGAAAACTTAGAATATAAGAAACGCACAGTGTAGTACATAGTATATGAGTGAGTTGCACTGAAAAACTTAGAATATAAGAAACGCAGAGTGTAGTACATAGTATATGAGTGAGTTGCACTGAAAAACTTAGAATATAAGAAACGCACAGTGTAGTACATAGTATATGAGTGAGTTGCACTGAAAAAATTAGAATATAAGAAACGCACAGTGTAGTACATAGTATATGAGTGAGTTGCACTGAAAAACTTAGAATTTACTGAAAAACCCGCATTACACGAAATGCACAGTGTAGTACATAGTATATGAGTGAGTTGCACTGAAAAACTTAGAATATAAGAAACGCACAGTGTAGTACAGAGTATATGAGTGAGTTGCACTGAAAAACTTAGAATATAAGAAACGGACAGTGTAGTACATAGTATATGAGTGAGTTGCACTGAAAAACTTAGAATATAAGAAACGCACAGTGTACTACATAGTATATGAGTGAGTTGTTCTGAAAAACTAAGAATATAAGAAACGCACAGTGTAGTACATAGTATATGAGTGAGTTGCACTGAAAAACTTAGAATATAAGAAACGCAGAGTGTAGTACATAGTATATGAGTGAGTTGCACTGAAAAACTTAGAATATAAGAAACGCACAGTGTAGTACATAGTATATGAGTGAGTTGCACTGAAAAACTTAGAATATAAGAAACGCACAGTGTAGTACATAGTATATGAGTGAGTTGCACTGAAAAACTTAGAATTTACTGAAAAACCCGCATTACACGAAATGCACAGTGTAGTACATAGTATATGAGTGAGTTGAACTGAAAAACTTAGAATTTACTGAAAACCCGCATTACACGAAATGCACAGTGTAGTACATAGTATATGAGTGAGTTGCACTGAAAAACTTAGAATATAAGAAACGCACAGTGTAGTACATAGTATATGAGTGAGTTGCACTGAAAAACTTAGAATATAAGAAACGCACAGTGTAGTACATAGTATATGAGTGAATTGCACTGAAAAACTTAGAATTTAAGAAACGCACAGTGTAGTACATAGTATATGAGTGAGTTGCACTGAAAAACTTAGAATTTAAGAAACGCACAGTGTAGTACATAGTATATGAGTGAGTTGCACTGAAAAACTTAGAATATAAGAAACGCACAGTGTAGTACATAGTATATGAGTGAGTTGCACTGAAAAACTTAGAATATAAGAAACGCACAGTGTAGTACATAGTATATGAGTGAGTTGCACTGAAAAACTTAGAATATAAGAAACGCACAGTGTAGTACATAGTATATGAGTGAGTTGCACTGAAAAACTTAGAATATAAGAAACGCACAGTGTAGTACATAGTATATGAGTGAGTTGCACTGAAAAACTTAGAATATAAGAAACGCACAGTGTAGTACAGAGTATATGAGTGAGTTGCACTGAAAAACTTAGAATATAAGAAACGCACAGTGTAGTACATAGTATATGTGTGAGTTGCACTGAAAAACTTAGAATATAAGAAACGCACAGTGTAGTACATAGTATATGAGTGAGTTGCACTGAAAAACTTAGAATATAAGAAACGCACAGTGTAGTACATAGTATATGAGTGAGTTGCACTAAAAACTTAGAATATAAGAAACGCACAGTGTAGTACATAGTATATGAGTGAGTTGCACTGAAAAACTTAGAATATTAGAAACGCACAGTGTAGTACATAGTATATGAGTGAGTTGCACTGAAAAACTTAGAATATAAGAAACGCACAGTGTAGTACTTAGTATATGAGTGAGTTGCACTGAAAACTTAGAATATAAGAAACGCAGAGTGTAGTACATAGTATATGAGTGAGTTGCACTGAAAAACTTAGAATATAAGAAACGCACAGTGTAGTACATAGTATATGAGTGAGTTGCACTGAAAAACTTAGAATATACTGAAAAACCCGCATTACACGAAATGCACAGTGTAGTACATAGTATATGAGTGAGTTGCACTGAAAAACTTAGAATATAAGAAACGCACAGTGTAGTATATAGTATATGAGTGAGTTTCACTGAAAAACTTAGAATTTACTGAAAAACCCGCATTACACGAAATGCACAGTGTAGTACATAGTATATGAGTGAGTTGCACTGAAAAACTTGGAATATAAGAAACGCACAGTGTAGTACATAGTATATGAGTGAGTTGCACTGAAAAACTTAGAATATAAGAAACGCACAGTGTAGTACATAGTATATGAGTGAGTTGCACTGAAAAACTTAGAATATAAGAAACGCACAGTGTAGTACATAGTATATGAGTGAGTTGCACTGAAAAACTTAGAATATAAGAAACGCACAGTGTAGTACATAGTATATGAGTGAGTTGCACTGAAAAACTTAGAATTTACTGAAAAACCCGCATTACACGAAATGCACAGTGTAGTACATAGTATATGAGTGAGTTGAACTGAAAAACTTAGAATATAAGAAACGCACAGTGTAGTACATAGTATATGAGTGAGTTGCACTGAAAAACTTAGAATATAAGAAACGCACAGTGTAGTACCTAGTATATGAGTGAGTTGCACTGAAAACTTAGAATATAAGAAACGCACAGTGTAGTACATAGTATATGAGTGAGTTGCACTGAAAAACTTAGATTATAAGAAACGCACAGTGTAGTACATAGTATATGAGTGAGTTGCACTGAAAAACTTAGAATATAAGAAACGCACAGTGTAGTACATAGTATATGAGTGAGTTGCACTGAAAAACTTAGAATATAAAAAACGCACAGTGTAGTACATAGTATATGAGTGAGTTGCACTGAAAAACGTAGAATATAAGAAACGCACAGTGTAGTACAAAGTATATGAGTGAGTTGCACTGAAAAACTTAGAATATAAGAAACGCACAGTGTAGTACATAGAATATGAGTGAGTTGCACTGAAAAACTTAGAATATAAGAAACGCACAGTGTAGTACATAGTATATGAGTGAGTTGCACTGAAAAACTTAGAATATAAGAAACGCACAGTGTAGTACATAGTATATGAGTGAGTTGCACTGAACACTTAGAATATAAGAAACGCACAGTGTAGTACATAGTATATGAGTGAGTTGCACTGAAAAACTTAGAATATAAGAAACGCAGAGTGTAGTACATAGTATATGAGTGAGTTGCACTGAAAAAATTAGAATATAAGAAACGCACAGTGTAGTACATAGTATATGAGTGAGTTGCACTGAAAAACTTAGAATATAAGAAACGCACAGTGTAGTACATAGTATATGAGTGAGTTGCACTGAAAAACTTAGAATTTACTGAAAAACCCGCATTACACGAAATGCACAGTGTAGTACATAGTATATGAGTGAGTTGCACTGAAAAACTTAGAATATAAGAAACGCACAGTGTAGTACAGAGTATATGAGTGAGTTGCACTGAAAAACTTAGAATATAAGAAACCGACAGTGTAGTACATAGTATATGAGTGAGTTGCACTGAAAAACTTAGAATATAAGAAACGCACAGTGTACTACATAGTATATGAGTGAGTTGTTCTGAAAAACTAAGAATATAAGAAACGCACAGTGTAGTACATAGTATATGAGTGAGTTGCACTGAAAAACTTAGAATATAAGAAACGCAGAGTGTAGTACATAGTATATGAGTGAGTTGCACTGAAAAACTTAGAATATAAGAAACGCACAGTGTAGTACATAGTATATGAGTGAGTTGCACTGAAAAACTTAGAATATAAGAAACGCACAGTGTAGTACATAGTATATGAGTGAGTTGCACTGAAAAACTTAGAATTTACTGAAAAACCCGCATTACACGAAATGCACAGTGTAGTACATAGTATATGAGTGAGTTGAACTGAAAAACTTAGAATTTACTGAAAACCCGCATTACACGAAATGCACAGTGTAGTACATAGTATATGAGTGAGTTGCACTGAAAAACTTAGAATATAAGAAACGCACAGTGTAGTACATAGTATATGAGTGAGTTGCACTGAAAAACTTAGAATATAAGAAACGCACAGTGTAGTACATAGTATATGAGCGAATTGCACTGAAAAACTTAGAATTTAAGAAACGCACAGTGTAGTACATAGTATATGAGGGAGTTGCACTGAAAAACTTAGAATTTAAGAAACGCACAGTGTAGTACATAGTATATGAGTGAGTTGCACTGAAAAACTTAGAATATAAGAAACGCACA